>NC_057814.1:561297746-561507789 GCF_018294505.1 Triticum aestivum
GTTGATAAGCTTATCCTCTAGGACCGTCGAACAAACACATTTAATGCACTGCCGACGTGTCCCCCTTGCTTTATCGGGGACGGCAAGGAAGCACGTCCCAGCTGTCGCCGCCTCGCCTGGCCTTGACACGCGTCCGAGCTGACAAGGCGTCGTGGCGCCACATTGGCTGGCTGCTGGGCTGGCGCGGTGGTAGAGCCTTCACGAAGGGTTGCATGCCACCACGCAGGTGCTTGCTGAGTCGGTGTAGAGGCCACCCATCGCCACGCAGGTGCCTGCCCAGCTGGTTGAGCTAGCAGCTGCTTGGGGACGACGGTGGAGTCTTGGCTGGTGCGGGCCTGGCAGTGGCCCCGCTGATGCCCTCGGCAAGGGTCTTGCCGGGGGCCCGGCGGGTCTTGCCGTGGCGTTGCAGTCATCCCCGGCAAGGCGGTTGCCGGGGTCTTGTGGATTTCCTTGGCCAGGATCCGACCGAGGGTCGCCGTCTTTTGGTCCTCATCTGATTTCACATGTTTTTGATCTTGACAAAGTCTGATGCCACACAGAGGCGTTCCTCCAGAGCCTTGGTTCCAATGTAGTTCGGTGGTGTTGGATCCATGGGCTCAAGGGGTGGCTTGCTCCGCAGACATCGGGCAGGTTGCCCCGGCAAGGCTCTTGCCGAGAATGCGGAGGCTGCTTCGGCAAGGATCTTGGCGAGGGAGCCTATCTCGTTCTCTTGCTCTCCTATGTTTCTGGTTGTCTTGTGCTTTGGCTTCTCTCCGGCCTCCCTCCTCTGCCCTGCTAATTGTGGCCATGGCACGTGGCTCTGACTGCCCGTGCACAAGTAAAGGGGTAAAAAGGAGAGCCCCTACTTTTGTACACCAACATCTTCATAGAATATGTAGGAGCCAATATGGGCATCCAGGTTCCGCTATTGGTTATTGACCGGAGAGGTGTCTAGGTCATGTCTACATAGTTCTCGAACTCGTAGGGTCCGTACGCTTAACGTTCGTTGACGATATAGTGTTATACGAGTTGTATGATTTGGTGACCGAATGTTGTTCGGAGTCCCTGATGAGATCACGGACGAGCTCCGGAATGGTCAAGAGGTAAAGATTGATATATAGGACGATGATATTCGGACACTGGAAGAGTTTTAGAATGCACCGGATAGTCAACGGGGCACCGGAAGGGGTTTTGGACACCCCCGGGAGGTCTATGGGCCTAATGGGCCAAAGGGAGAGACACACCAGCCCACAAGAGGGCTGGTGCGCCCCTCTCCTTGGCCGTCGGCCCTAGGGAAGGAAAGGGGGAGGGCTAGTGTCGGTGTCAAAACCGGCGGATGTCGGGTAGGGTGTCCTGAACTGTGCGTCTATGGTCGATGGTAACAGGAGACAGGGGACACGATGTTTACCTAGGTTCGGGCCCTCTCTATGGAGGTAATACCCTACTTCCTGCTTGATTGATCTTGATGAATATGAGTATTACAAGAGTTGATCTACCACGAGATCATAATGGCTAAACCCTACAAGTCTAGCCTGTATTACTATGGTAATGAGTATGTCTTTTCCGGACTAAGTCCTCCGGTTTATATAGACACCGGGAGGATCTAGGGTTACGCAAGGTCGGTTACAAAGGAAAGGAATCTGTATATTCGGTCGCCAAGCTTGCCTTCCACGCTAAAGAGAGTCCCATCCGGACACGGGTGCAGTCTTCGGTCTTCATATCTTCATAGCCCATCAGTCCGGCCCATGGCTAACAGGCCGGACGCCCGAGGACCCCTTAGTCCAGGACTCCCTCAGTAGCCCCTGAACCTGGCTTCAATGACGAGGAGTCTGGCACGCTGATTTGTCTTCGGCATTGCAAGGCGGGTTCCCTTCTTTTCGGATACTTCACAATGGTTTTCGAACGATCGAGTTCGGCTTGGCAGTACGAGCAGCATATACTTCCACAGAGGGCATAATAATTTATAAGTCCAATCCTCTGGCAAATTTTTACAACATGACATCATGTCAGTCTGATCATTATTTCGAATTGTTGTTTCGCCTGCGGCCCCATGTTCCGAAACGCGGTTGTCATTGACACGTCTTATCCAAGCAGAGATCGTGTCCCCTTATTAAGGGATTCTTTTATCGACACAGACATGGGTAACCGAACCGTCCTTAGGGTACAACTCCTTGGGAATAGGCAAATTTTAAGGCCCGGGAGGAGGCGTTCGATATTCTCGGCCTTTATAAAGGGGCACAGACCCGCCTTTCCTCTCCACGCTTGCTTCTTCCTCGACTCTTACTACCTTGAGTTCCAACACCCAGGTTTCACCCTCCGCAAGCCTCAGTCATGTCCGGATCTAGCCGCCAAGGCCGGTGGGTGGCTTCTTCTGTCACAGAGGAGGATATCACGAAGCTTCGGGCGGCCAGATACCTGACCGCAGAAATCCTCCACCGGCTTCCCGCGGAGGGGCAGGTTATCCCTACCCCCAGATCCGGCGAGAGGGTCGTGTTCGTTTCCCACTTCCTCCAATGATTGGGGTTCGCCCTCAATCCCTTCGTTCGGGGGCTCATGTTCTATTACGGTTTAGATTTTCACGATCTCGCCCCGAACTCTGTTCTTCTCATCTCGGCGTTTATCGTCACGTGCGAAGCCTTCCTCTGATCTCCTCCACACTTCGGATTGTGGCTCAAGACCTTCAATGTGAAACCGCAAATGATAGAGGGGGAGCAGGTGGAGTGCGGTGGCGCCTCATTGAGCAAGCTTACCAACGCCATCTGGCTAAAATGATCTTTCAAAGAATCTTCTGACTTATGGCAGCAGGAGTGCTTCTATATCATCGAGCCCCGCGGTTCCAAGTGGGCAGCTGCGCATGCGTTTCGATCCAGCCCCCCAATTCAGCTTGCATCGTGGATTAATAAGGGGTTGGACTAGGGATCAGTTGACGAGGTGCGGACTCTGCAAAGTCGCATCCGAAGCCTCATTGAGAAGGATATCAATATGTCAATGTTATTCAGGTAATGCTAGTTCGCCGGACCCTGCCGTGCCAGCGATGGCCTCTCCGCCTGTGGGAGTTTAACCCAGAAGGGACACAGACTCTTCAGCACTTCTTTGGCACTATGCACGAAGGAATGTGGAAATTATTCTTCGGAAGATGAAAACAATGGCCAGACACCACCGAAGATACTGGCCTAGACTGTAACCATCCAGACACCCCGGTAAGTACTCGTCCGCCAAACACCTCA
The DNA here is from genome assembly GCF_018294505.1 of Triticum aestivum. Taxonomy (NCBI): domain Eukaryota; kingdom Viridiplantae; phylum Streptophyta; class Magnoliopsida; order Poales; family Poaceae; genus Triticum; species Triticum aestivum. The sequence goes on from NC_057814.1 coordinate 561,300,953, forward strand.
TAATCAGATATCCTGTGGTAAGACACTGAGAAAACCATCTTTTTCCAGTGCTGGATAAAGAAAGCGGAACAGATTAGGTGTCCGGCCCCTCTTCCCAAAGACTCAGCAGACCCCGTGTTAACAAGTATGCTGGCACCGGCACCGTACTAGGCGCCGGCAAGGGAGGGCAAGGTGGAGAGTGAGAAGACCCGGGATGACCTTCGTTCCAGAGGTAAATTAGATATTGAGTCCGGAGAAATCGACATTTCCTCGCTCGAAGACAAAGGCGAAGGAGAAGCCAGTATCCCTTCTCCATTCAGGAGGAAAAGGGCCGCCTCCGAAGGTTGGGAGGGGCGGTCTCTTAAGAGGGGCAAGATGCCACCGTCGAGCGGCTCGGGATTGGAAGGCGACGCTGTTGAACAGCCCCGTCATGAGGACAAGCCCTCAACCAAACCGTAAGTGAATCCGGGGTGCTTTGATAGCGTCCCGCACCTTTCCTGTTACCGAAGAGATACGTAACGTGCCTATGTATTTTTACAGTTTGGCATAGAGTTTTTCTGGGCAATCCTCTTCATCGGGAGATCTCCTCCCAGAGATGATGGAAACCGAGACGCCTCCCCCGACCTCCTCGCCCAATAAGGCGGACGATCCGAAGTGTCATCTCGGAGGGTTTTTCTTGATCAACAAGCTGTGCAGGGGATGAAAGAGGCAGTACCCGAAGGTGGACCTCCGATCGTTCGGGATTCGGGGGCCAATAATGAAGGCCCCGGACTGTCCGGTTTTCAGCCAACGATGATTCTGGAGACGGGTGAACGGGTTCCTTCAAAGGATGGTCGTGCTCCTACAGCGGCTTCCGGAGACCCGGCGGCGCCGGATATATTGAGGGATATGCTGCGAAAAGCATCTGCCTTCGGGGAACATCATACCTTGATGGGTATGGTGGTTGAGAAGATTCTGTCCGCGAAGAGCGGATTGAATGAAGCCTTCATGAGTCTGCTAAGAGGCTTCGAGGTTTGTGATGTAATGTTTTCAACTATATTTTATTTGCAAAGATGCACCTGTGTATAGGTAGTAGCCCCTGAGACTTTGGTTGGCTTCCCATGGGAGGCGAACGGATCGAGGATCAAGAAGAAATATTCAAGGACTAATCTGCTTAACTTGAACATAGGCTGCTTCCCCCTGGCTACTTCCCAGACTACGGATATTGCCGAGCTGCAGCGGAAGCTTGATGTGGCACGGGATGACATTGCGTTAATCAATATGCGTCTTGACGAGTCGCAAGGTATGTATTCAGGGCAGTCCCTTCACATACATTTTTGTGATATAAGCATGATGCTGAAAGTTATATGCTGGAATATGCATGGCTGCAGATGGTGTTGCCGCCGTTGAAATTCTTCGGGCGGAGCTGGCCCGGGCCAAGGAGGAGGCCCGTTTTAGTAACGCGGCTGCCGAAAAGGCATCGGCTGAGTTAATAGCCGAACAAGCTGCTCGGCGCCAAGACGAGGAGAAGATATCCACGATGGCGCTCGAACTAAAAAATGCTGCTAGCCGCTGTGAACTTCTTGAGAAGGAGAATGAAGCCAAAAGGGCTGAACTTGACAAGGCCTTACGAGAGGCGAGAGAAGCGCGGTCTGAATCCAGAGCAGCCCGTGAGGAGATCCGGCAAGCTAGGGAGATTGCGGCTGGTAAGCCCTTTTTGCTACAGTCTAAGTTCGGCAATCTGAACTATGCTCAGCTTAACCAAGTGTGGAGTTCTCCGGACGAGTTTTTAGACATGCCGAAGAGTTCTTCCGATGGGGCGCAGTTTTACCAAGCGCGAGAGGGGTATGCAACTGAGAAGCTTTTCTAGTCACAATTTGGCGCGTCAAAGCACCCCCTGTTGCTGAATGAACAGATGTCCCAATGGGCCGAGCTTCATAGGATATCCGGCACTACCATGAAGAACGTCATAATCCGGTTGTGACCAACGGAGCCTGTTCCGAATAGCTACTTCGGCTTGGTGCAGCGGCTTGTTGATGCGGTGCCACGTATCGACGCTGTGAAGCGGTCGGTGTGCATTGAGGGTGCACGGATGGCCTTTGCCCGAGTCAAGACATTCTGGGGGAAGATGAAGGCCATCGATGTTGCGGCGAAGAATCCACCCAAGGGCAAGGACCGTTACGCACCAGAGCATTATTTTGAAGCCGTCTTAGAGGCCGCCCGCTTGATAGAGGGTCAATGCTCGGAAGACATAATATTCGAGTGAGGTGTATGGGAATTATAAAAGAAAATTTTATAGTTAATCTATTTTTATGTTTTGCTCGAAAGCTTGTTTTCCTCCTGTGCGGCTGTTTTTATATAATCTGAAAGTTTTCCAATCGTCGGCTTCAGCCCCCTCGTAGGAAGTACGGGGGTGTTCAGAAAAGCATTTGATCACTCTTGACCCAACATCTTGGTCCATGAAGGAGGTGATAATGCGGAGAACCAGGCAATAAGACTATAGGGCGTTAACACTTTCACTTAGCCATAGGAGTTTTATAGGGGGGACTACGATATAGCCCCTGGTATGTGTACGGCTTATTCCAATATGGTGCGTTACATATATGACCTGAAGAAAAAGGGTCCTTCGTGTGATACGGAGGGAATCGCGACAGATTCCGATAAGTCATCGAGTGGTTGACCAGCTCTTGCAGCATCATGACAGTCGGTTTTCGGCTTTCTCTACTGAGGTGCTTGACCAAATGAACCGGAAGCACAATCGCAGTAGTTCTCCCTTTAGTACCCTAGCCGATAGAGCGGAACGTAAGGTAGCAAGCACAGGAGCCGGGCAACCCAACCATTGACCCAAGATATGATTTGGAGCTGATGCATATAAGGCCAAACTCGCGATGCCGAAGTACACTGTAAAGCAGTTCGGACTTTGTTGGCAACTCATTTGTTCCCATACCGAGCCCCTGGCAGGTTATGCCGAGGTATATCTATGAAACAACCATAGGAGCCATATTCATTTGCGAAAAGACATGAATGATTAATTCGGATAATGTTTACTGGGACCTGAGCGGTATGCCAATGATTACTTTATATATAAAAAGACCACAACCCCGGCTATTTGACATGCCCGGGGTCAAAGGCGGAGGAAAAAGGCATGTTACAGGCTCGAAATAAAGAGTGCGGTCTACAAAAAGTTTATTTTGGACCTCCTGTCGCACATCTGCGCCATCCGTCCTCGGCGAGGGGAATCCTTGACGGAAGTAGCCCCCTAGGTGACTGTACGGATCCAAACTCCGATGGAGTCAGTTTAGATGTTTGTCCTTTGCGTCACCTGTTTTTAAGAGATAATGAAGAAAAAAAATGGAAAGTGGATAAAAAATGTTACGGGAATGCTTGCAGGCTTGTCCGTATTGTGCTTCCGCCAATGCCCATGGTATCTTAAGTGCGTAGTGATGTATGCGCGGTACAAATTTTGCGGGTATATGAGGTGGGCGGTGGAAGCCGAACTGCTATTTCCGCTCCGGGATTGATCGATCCTCGGGGGGAAATTGCTTCTGGCCCCCGGTATTTGGTTGGTGAACCTGTCTGTCGTCCCTATCGCCTGGTGGCCTCCTCCCCTTGTGTTCGGCGTTGAGCTTGCCGGCCTGCTTGAAGACCCAACAACTTCTGTTGGTATGATTAGCTGGTTTACCGGGGTGGCCGTGAATCTGGCAGGGTCGGTCCAATATCCTGTCTAGGTTGGATGGTCCGTCTTGGTTCGCCTTGAATGGCTTTTTCCATTGACCGGGTTTGGGATTGCTGAATCCTTCGTTGACCCTCTGTCGCGTGATCTTTCATTATCATTGCGACTGTTGTGTTTGCTTCGTCGTGGCTTGCCATTGCCGTCTCGGATTTCGGAAGTGCCCGAGTCACTGGCGCTGTTGCTTCTACGAGTGAGCCAACTGTTTTCTCCCACGCAAATGCGAGTCATTAGAGCGGTAAGGGCTGTCATGGATTTAGGTCCTTCTTGACCGAGGTGGCGTGCAAGCCATTCATCTTGGACGCTGTGTTTGAAGGCCGGAAGGGCTTCCGCGTCCGGATAGTCGACGATTTGGTTCTTTTTAACTAAGAACCTAGTCCAGAGCTTCCTGGATGACTCTCCGGGCTGCTGGACAATGTGACTTAAGTCATCGGCGTTCGGTGGCCGGACATTGGAAGTTGTCGTGAAAGGCGTCTCCCAAATCTTCCCAGCTGCCAATAGAATTTTCCGGCAGACTGTTTAACCAGTTTCGAGCTGGTCCTTTGAGTTTTAGTGGTAGGTATTTGATGGCATGAAGGTCATCTCCGCGGGCCATGTGGATATGGAGGAGGAAGTCCTCGATCCATACCGCGGGATCCGTTGTTCCGTCATATGATTCGATATTCGTGGGTTTGAACCCGTCTGGGAATTCATTCTCCATTACTTCATCTGTGAAGCAAAGAGGGTGTGCGGTGCCTCTATGTTGGGCCACACTGCGACGTACCTCTGATGGAGTCCATTTGCGGTTTTCGTCCCGGGCGTGGCTAGGTTTGTCATGTCCGAAGGTAGCCGTCGTCGCGTGTCGAGGCACGTCCTCGCGATCCGTAGATCGATCTTGCGTGTCCTGCTCTACTGTTCAAGTCCTGTTGAAGGTCATATGTACAACCCCGAGCTGTTTTATGCTTGCCTTTACGGTGAGGTGGGGCGGTCTGGTGTTCGGCTTGAGTTGCCGCTATATCCGGACCAAGTTGTGGTCGAGCTGCCGCATTGTGCGATGATGGTACAGGCTCCAGCGCCTCGTCATCGAACTGAGGTAGCAATCTACGCTTTGGGTAGCTTTTGGCTGGGCCACTAAGGCCGTATTCTTCGGTGGCCAGGACTTCGGTCCATCTATCATTCAGCAGATATTGGTCCGCTTGAAGCTGCAGCTGCTTCTTTTTCAGGCTCCTTGTAGTGGCTATTAGCCGTTGTTTGAAGCGCTCCTGCTCAAGAGGTTCCTCAGGCATGATGAAATCCTTGTTGCCGAGGCTCTCCTCTTCCTCGGAGAGCGGAAGATAATTACTGTCCTCCGACTCTCCGTGTATGGCCTGTTCGTCAGGGCTAACTCGCCCATTTTCCCGTCCCCCCTGTTCGGAGGTTACCTTGATGGGGTCTTCGTTATTTTCGGCATCATCCGGAGTATTATTTTTTCCGGTGCCCGTACTGCAGTCTTTGGAACGACGTGACTTAGAGCGGCGTCGAGGAAGCTGGTGCTTGGGCTATCTCTCAGGAGGTTAATCCTCAACTGGATCCTCTTTGTCATCGTTGTTAGTTTTTTCAGGCGTGTCCACCATGTATACGTTGTAGGAAGAAGTGGCCATCCGTCGTCCAGTGAATGGTGGGTTTTGGCCTTGCTCCTTGTCGGCATCGTCATCCATACTGGCGATGTCTTCGGAGCCATAGTCAAGCATGTCGGTTAGATCCTCGACAGTGGCTATGAAGTGGGTGGCGGGTGGGAAGCAAAATTCCCCATCACCAGCCTCTAGTTCGAACCGTACATAGTTCGGCTGTGAGTCCCCTGCCAAGGACAAGTTCTTTAATGAGTTCAGCACATCGCCCAAGGGCGAGTGCTGGAAGATGTCTGCGGCGCTGAACTCGAAGATCGATAAGCGATCAAGTTCGGTATCCGCGAACTCACATGGTTCGGAACTTATACCCGGAGAAGAGTCCGTAGTTCCGGTGACACGAGTATTGCGTGAGGTTAAGTCCATGTGCGGCTCCAACGCCGGGGAATCTGTGGCCTCCGTGGTGGGGTTGAGCCTCCAATCCTTGGATGCCGCAGTGTGCTCTGGATCTAAGGCCAGAGTGGTCACAGGAGCTATCTCCTGGATGCCGTCTGACGATAGTATTAGGTCATGTTCGTCAAGGTGACTAGGAGCGGTCGCCGCGGTCTCGAATCCGGCGAATATCAAATCTCCACGGATGTCCGCAACGTAATTCAAGCTCCCAAATCTGACCTGATGGCCAGGGGCGTAGCTATCAATCTGCTCCAGGTGGCCAAACGAGTTGGCCCGCAGTGCGAAGCCGCCGAACACGAAGATCTGTCCGGGGAGGAAGGTTTCTCCTTGGACAACGTCATTGTCGACGATTGAAGGGGCCATCGAGCCTTTTGGGGACGACACAGTGGAACTCTTATTGAAAGCACCAATGTCAGTGTCAAAACCGGCGGATCTCTGGTAGGGGGTCCCGAACTGTGCGTCTATGGTCGATGGTAACAGGAGACAGGGGACATGATGTTTACCCCAGGTTCGGGCCCTCTCTATGGAGGTAATACCCTACTTCCTGCTTGATTGATCTTGATGAATATGAGTATTACAAGAGTTGATCTACCACGAGATCGTAATGGCCAAACCCTAGAAGTCTAGCCTGTATGACTATGGTAATGAGTATGTCTTTTCCGGACTAAGTCCTCCGGTTTATATAGACACCGGGAGGATCTAGGGTTACACAAGGTCGTTTACAAAGGAAAGGAATCTGTATATTCGGTCGCCAAGCTTGCCTTCCGCTCCAAGGAGAGTCCCATCCGGACACGGGTGCAGTCTTCGGTCTTCGTATCTTCACAGCTCATCAGTCCGGCCCATGGCTAACAGGCTGGACGCCCGAGGACCCCTTAGTCCAGGACTCTCTCAGCTAGCCCCTCCTGCCTTTCCCTCCACACGGGAGAAAGGAAAAAGGGGGGGGGCACCACCCTCCCCTACCTTTCGCCGCTCTCCTAGAAAGGAAAAGGGGGGCGCGACTTGGGGGAGGACCCCAAGTAGGATTCGGCCTACTTGGGCACCTCCTTGGCTGCTCCTCCCTCACCCCCAAGAGGGCGCCACATAGAACCACGACGATTGCTTAGCCGTGTGTGGCGCCCCCTCCACCGTTTACACCCTCGGTCATATTTTCGTAGTGCTTAGGCAAAGCCCTGGACGTCACCCTCTTGCTGGATCAAGAAGCCGTGGACGTCACTGATACGTCTCCAACGTATCTATAATTTTTGATTGTTCCATGCTATTATATTATCATTCTTGGATGTTTTATAATCATTTTATATCATTTTTTGGTACAAACCTATTGACATAGTGCCAAGTGCCAGTTACTGTTTTTTGCATGTTTTTTACATCAGGTAATCAATATCAAACAGAGTCCAAATGCAGTGAAACTTTTTGTGGATTTTTTTGGACCATAAGACATCCAATGGGCCGGAGAAGCGCCTGGGGGTGCTCCGAGGGGAGCACAACCCACCAGGGCGTGCCTGGAGGCCCAGGCGCGCCCTGGTGGGTTGTTCCCACCTCGGGTGCCCCCCGAACCGCCTCTTTGCTCTATAAATACCCCAATATTCCAGAAACCCTAGGAGAGTCGACGAAAATCAATTCCAGCCGCCACAGAGTCCAGAACCACCAGATCCAATCTAGACACCAGCACGGAGGGGTTCACCACTTCCATTGGTGCCTCTCCGATGATGCGTGAGTAGTTCTTTGTAGACCTTCGGGTCCGTAGTTAGTAGCTAGATGGCTTCCTCTCTCTCGTTTGATTCTCAATACAATGGTCTCTTGGAGATCCATATGATGTAACTCTTTTTGCGGTGTGTTTGTTGGGATCCGATGAACTTTGATTTTATGATCGGATCTATCTCTTTTTATCCATGAAAGTTATTTGAGTTTCTTTGATCTCTTATATGTGTGATTGCTTATAGCCTCGTATTTCTTCTTTGATATTTGGGTTTTGTTTGGCCAACTTGATCTATTTATCTTGCAATGGGAAGAGGTGCTTTGTAGTGGGTTCGATCTTACGGTGCTTGATCCCAGTGACAGAAGGGGAACCGACACGTATGTATCGTTGCTACTAAGGATAAAACGATGGGGTCTATTTCTACATAAATAGATCTTGTCTACATCATGTCATCATTCTTATTGCATTACTCCGTTTCTCCATGAACTTAATACACTAGATGCATGCTGGATAGCAGTCGATGTGTGGAGTAATAGTAGTAGATGCAGGCAGGAGTCGATATACTAATCTCGGACGTGATTCCTATATAATGATCATTTCCTGCATATCGTCATGATTATTTGAAGTTCTATCAATTTCCCAACAGTAATTTGTTTACCCACCGTTTGCTATTTTTCTCGAGAGAAGCCACTAGTGAAACCTACGGCTCCCGGGTCTCTTTCTCATATTATTTGCCTTTGTGATCTATTTTATTTGCCTTTTATTTTCAGACCTATTAAACCCAAAAATACAAAAATACCTTTCTGCAATTTATTTTATTTGGCGTTCGATCTATAAACTTATTACAACTCTCACGTCCGTTTGCCAATTTCTGGCGCCGCTACCTGAAAGGGATTGACAACCCCTTTAATACGCAAGGATGCGAGTATTTGTTATTTGTGTGCAGGTGCTGATTACATAGTGTTTCTTGGTTCTCCTACTGGTTCGATAACCTTGGTCTCATCACCGAGGGAAATACCTACTGTCGCTGTGCTGTATCATCCCTTCCTCTTTGGGAAAATACCAACGTAGTCCTAGCAGACATCAAAAGGAATTTGTGGCACCGTTGCTGGGGAGGATCTTCAACATCTACCAGGTTCCTAATCACAAATACCATGTTCTCGTAATTTATATTATTTGCCATTTGCCTCTCGTTTTCCTCTCCCCCACTTCACAAAAAATTGCCGTTTTATTTGCCCTCTTTTTCGTTCGCTGTTTTCTTGCCGGATCTGTTTTTGAGTGCAATCTTGTTGCGTAGTCATCATGACTCAAGATAACACCAAGTTGTGTGATTTCTCAAATACCGACAACAATGATTTTATTGGCACCCCACTTGCTCCTCCCGCCACTATTGCAGAGTCTTGTGGTATTAATACTGCTTTGCTGAATCTTGTGATGAAAGATCAATTTTTCGGTACTCCTAAAGAGGATGCCGCGTCCCATCTTAATACCTTCGTGGAATTATGCGATATGCAAAAGAAAAAAGATGTGGACAATGATGTTGTGAAGATGAAATTATTTCTGTTTTCTTTGCGTGATTCTGCAAAAAAATTGGTTTTCTTCTTTGCCTCACAATAGTATCGGTTCTTGGAATAAGTGCAAAGATGCTTTTGTCACTAAGTATTTTCCGCCCGCAAAAATTATTTCCCTTAGTACCCAGATCATGAATTTCAAGCAACCTGAACATGAGCATGTTGCACAATCTTGGGAAAGGATGAAAATGATGCTAAGGAATTGCCCAACTCATGGGTTATATCTTTGGATGATCATACAATTTTTTTATGCGGGGTTGAATTTTGTTTCTCGTAATCTTTTAGATTCCGTCGTGGGTGGGACTTTTATGGAAATTACTTCGGGTGAAGCCACCAAATGGCGATAATATTATGGAAAATTGTTCACAATGGCATACCGAAAGAGCTCGTACTAGTAAAAAAGTTAATTCAGTTGAAGAAATTTCTTCTTTGAGTGAAAAAGTTGATGCTCTTATGAAATTGGTTGCTAGTAAAAGTGCCCCTATTGATTTCAATGATATGCCTTTGTCTACTTTAATTGAGGAAAATAGTGATGCCGTAGATGTGAATTTTATCTCGCGAAATAATTTCAATAACAATGCTTTATAGAGGTAATTTTAATCCTAGGCCTTTTCCTAGTAATTCCTCTAATAATTATGGTAATTCCTATGGAAATCCTTCTTATAATAATAATAGGAACACCTCTGATCTAGGGAATAATATTAAAGAATTTATCAACACGCAAAAAGTTTTCAACACTACCATAGAAGAAAAGTTGAATAAGATTGATGATTTATCTAGAAGTGTTGATAGAATTTCTCATGATGTAGAAAATCTCAAGATGAAAAATTTTGTGCCTAAAGTTGATGAATCAGTTAAATCTCTTTATGCTTGTATGGATGAAAGTAATTAAAAGAACAACTATGCTTAGAGCTAGAAGATAATTTTTAGAAAAAGCGTTTTCTAGTAATTACTTTCGTAAAAGTGATGAAGATCTTAAAATGATTGGTGTTTCTTCTATTAATTCCTTGTTCAGTAAAGTTAAGATTGATGAAAAAGGGACTGGAGAAGAGTCAACTTTAGCTAGAAGGCGTCCCGATAATTCGGAGGGTGAAAATCTTGTTGAGAAAATTGATAAAAGTGGGTTTGAAGAGGTCAAAACTTTAACTAGTGATGTACCCACTCTTTTGGATTACAAAGACTTTAATTATGATAGTTGCTCTTTGATTGATTGTATTTCTTCATTGCAATCCATGATAAATTCACCCCATGCTTATGAACAAAATAGAGCTTTTACTAAACATATTGTTGATGCTATGATGAAAGCTTTAGAAGAAAAGTTGGAATTAGAAGTCTCAATTCCTAGAAAATTGCAAGATGAATGGGAACCTACTATCAAAGTCAAGAATAAAAATTATGAGTGTTTTGCTTTATGTGACTTGGGTGCTAGTGTTTCTACAATTCCGAAATCTTTATGTGATGTGCTTGGTCTTACCGATATTGAAGAATGTTCTTTAAACTTGCACTTGGCGGATTATACTATTAAAAGCCTATGGGAAGAATTAATGATGTTCTTATTCTTGCAAAGAGGAATTATGTGCCCATATATTTTATTGTTCTTGATATTTATTGCAATCCGTCTTGTCCAATTATTCTTGGTAGACCGTTTTGTTGGGAAACATAGCATGCAATTTCAAAAAATTTCCTACGATCACGCAAGATCTATCTAGGAGATGCATAGAAACGAGAGGGGGAGAGTGTGTCCACGTACCCTTGTAGACCGAAAGCGGAAGCGTTAGGTTAACACGGTTGATGTAGTCGAACGTCTTCACGATCCTACCGATCTAGTACTGAACGTACGACACCTCCGAGTTCAGCACACGTTCAGCTCGATGACATCCCTCAAACTCTTGATCCAGCAGAGGGTCGAGGGAGAGTTTCGCCAGTACAACGGCGTGGTGACGGTGATGGTGATGTGATCCGCGCAGGGCTTCGCCTAAGCACTACAACGCTATGACCGGAGGACTAAACTGTGGAATGGGGCACTACACACGGCTAAGAGAATAACTGTTGTCCTTTGGTGTGTCCACCTGCCCCCGTATATAAAGGAGGGGAGGAGGAGGCCGGCCACCAAGGGGGTGCGCCAAGGGGGGGGAGTCTTACTAGGACTCCACTCCTAGTAGGATCCGCCCCCTTTTTTTCCTTTCTCATCGAAGGGAAAAAGGGAAGCAGAGAGAGATGGATAGGGAAGGAGGAAAGGGGGCCACGCCCCCTCCCCCTTGTTCAATTCGGACTCCCTTGGGGGGGGGGGCGGCGCCACCCTGTGGGCTCCCCTCTCTTTCTCCCCTATGACCCATGAAGGCCCATTACTTCCCCGGCGGGTTCCCGTAACCCCTTGGTACTCTGATAAATATCCGAAACGTCCCGAAACCATTCCGGTGTCCGAATACTATTATCCAATATATCAATCTTTACCTCTTGACCATTTCGAGACTCCTTGTCATGTCCGTGATCTCATCCGTGACCCGAACAATCTTCGGTCACCAAAACACATAACTCATAATACAAATCGTCATCGAACATTAAGCGTGCGGACCCTATGGGTTCGAGAACTATGTAGACATGACCGAGACATATCTCCGATCAATAACCAATAGCGGAACCTGGATGCTCATATTGGTTCCTACATATTCTACGAAGATCTTTATCGGTCAAACTGCAATAACAACATACGCCATTCCCTTTCTCATCGGTATGTTGCTTTCCCGAGATTCGATCGTCGGTATCGTCATACCTAGTTCAATCTCATTACTCGCAAGTCTCTTTACTCATTCCGTAATGCATCATCCCGCAACTAACTCATTAGCCACATTGCTTGCAAGGCTTATAGTGATGTGCATTACCGAGAGGGCCCAGAGATACCTCTTCGATACTCGGAGTGAAAAATCCTAATCTCGATCTATGCCAACCCAACAAACACCTTCAGAGACACCTGTAGAGCATCTTTATAATTGCCCAGTTACGTTGTGACGTTTGATAGCACACAAGGTGTTCCTCCGGTATTCGGGAGTTGCATAATCTCATAGTCAGAGGAATATATGTATAAGTCATGAAGAAAGCAATAGCAATAAACTTAACAAATATTATGCTAAGCTAACGGATGGGTCTTGTCCATCACATCATTCTCCTAATGATGTGATCCCGTTCACCAAATGACAACACATGTCTATGGTTAGGAAACTTAACCATCTTTGATTAACGAGCTAGTCAAGTAGAGGCATACTAGGGACACTTTGTTTTGTCTATGTATTCACACATGTATCAAGTTTCCGGTTTATACAATTCTAGCTTGAATAATAAACATTTATCATGATATAAGGAAATATAAATAACAATATTATTATTTCCTCTAGGGCATATTTCCTTCAGTCTCCCACTTGCACTAGAGTCAATAATCTAGATTACATAGTAATGATTCTAACACCCATGGAGTCTTGGTGCTGATCATGTTTTGCTCGTGGAAGAGGCTTAGTCAACGGGTCTGCAACATTCAGATCCGTATGTATTTTGCAAATCTCTATTTCTTCCTTCTTGACTTGATCATGGATGGAGCTAAAGTATCTCTTGATGTGTTTGGTTCTCTTGTGAAATCTGGATTCCTTTGCTAAGGCAATTGCTCTAGTATTGTCACAAAAAAATTTCATTGGACCCGATGCACTAGGTATTACACCTAGATCAGATATGAACTCCTTCATCCAGACTCCTTTATTTGCTTCTTCCGAAGCAGCTATGTACTCCGCTTCACACATAGATCCCGCCACTGCGCTCTGCTTGGAACTGCACCAACTGACAGCTCCACCATTCAATATAAATACGTATCCGGTTTGCGACTTAGAGTCATCCGGATCAGTGTCAAAGCTTGCATCGACATAACCACTTACGACAAGCTCTTTGTCAATGTAACATTCAAAAATTCTAAATTTTGGAATGCTATATTAAATAAATAGTTTTGTTTGATTGTTCGATCTTGGTGTGGTTGCTTGTGTGAAATTGAGTGAAATTTGAAACTTTTTGAAAGTTAAATGAGAGGGAATAAAAGGACTTTCCCAAACTTTCATCTTGCATTTGTGATCTCCATGAATTCAAATTTATTTCATCACGAAACCCTGGAGTGAAGATGACATGACTTCTTCCATTTAAATAAATGAAAAGGGTTTCGAAAAGATTTGAATTCCATTTGGAACTATTTCAAATTCAGAAACTTTAAGCAACTCAATGATATTCATGAGAGAAGATTAAAAGAATCAAATTTAAAGTCCCTTTGAGGGTATTTTGAAAATCATTTTCAATTTGGAGTTATTTGGGTTTTATTCAAATTATTTTTCTCCAAAAATAAAATAATGGAAAATAGGGTAAAATGATTCCCTACATTAGAAAATTGGAGAAAAATGGTTTTGAAATCATTTGGTATCTTAAAATATTTTTATTTGGTTTTAAAATAAACCAGTAGCACTGTTTGCTTTATTTTATTTTTTGTGGAATTTATTTGACGCTAAAAAATGTTCATGTTGTAGAAAATCTTTTTCTAATTTTTTTGATATATAGTATGCTATATAAAATTATTATTATTTTTGACTTTTTATTTTATTTTATTTTATTCCGAACTGGGCCGGCCTAGCCGAGCCAGGCCAGGCCCAGCCGCGCCGCTCGCCGCCGCCTACCCCGAGTCCGGCCAGGACACGGGAGGAGCCGCCGCCGCCCGGGACTCCGCCTCCCGAGGCCGAGCCCCCCCTTTATAAGCTGCACCCCGGGCCCCGTAGACCCCGTCAGCCACCGCCTCTCTCCGCAACCCCGCCGCGCGAGCCCGCGCCACCGCAACGCGCCGCCGCCGTCTTCCGCCCGCGCCGCTCGCCACCGCCGAGACGCGCCAGGCCTCCACAGCCTCTGCCGCCGCTTCAGCCGCTAGAGTTCGTTGCCGATTCTCATCGGAAAAACCGGTAAAACCCTAGATCGGGTTTTTTGGTTTACCCCCAGTTTTCCCCGTTTTTGTTTCGGTTTCTTTTCGGTTCGATCTAGTTAGCGAACGATTTCCGTTTAGGAAGTTTTAGAGAACGTTTTCGTTTTGTAGATCTGTTTAGCGAATGTTCGTTCGGTAGGCTTTTCTTTTTCTTTTTTCTTTTTAGTTTTCGGCCAGGGACCTAGATGTAATTAGTTTTCTTACAGATTAGTCCCTGTTCTTCAAACGATCACAACTTTTACACTGTTTATCCAAATCCAAAGAAACCAATGCACACTTCTTCGTTATGATCTCCTCTATCCAGATAACCAACTTAAGCATATTTTTGAAAGTATAAAATTTGATTTCAAACAGATTTGAATTCAAACTTCTTTTGTTCATAACTTGAGTTTTATAACTCCGATTTAGTTGATTCTTTTTGCAAATCGAAGCTCTTGACCTAAGGTTTTTGATAAGACCAAATCCACCTAATTTTGGTACTGTTAGAAATTGTTTTCTGTTGCAAGTGTTATTTGCCTGTTTTCGAAGTTTTCCGAGATATTTTCTTTGAATTTTATGCTTGAGTGCTTATGTATGCAATTGCTTGCTTACGATAGGTTGATCAGAGTGTGACGAGTAGAACTATCAGGAGTTATGAGTGCGAAGCATCTTCATCAACAGTACAAGGCAAGTTCACACTTTGATCATACTCTGTTATACCCAGTTTTACTTGCATTAGTTTCACCCTCAAACATTGCATGAGTTGGATTGGGAATTGGGGCATTGCTATGTGGTCCATGAGGCAGGAACCTATTACTTTTGATCACCCCAGGAGTATACGCTTTGTTACTTATTGCTTAGCCATGCTCGTAAACGTGGATTGGTATGAGAGATTCATGAAAGTTGCGAGAGTAATATTAACTAAGGGAAACTTAAGGTGGCTACTTTAACACACATCTCATGGTTGGGGCACCCTGGGGATATACCAGTGGCTTGCCCGGGCACCTGGGGAATCCAGTGTTGTCCTAGGAGATCCCGGGGTATCCGTGAGATCATCCTATTGGAATGCCACCCAGGCTCAAAGGGATCATAAGATTATTCATGCTAGAAACTTCCGTGTGCAGCCACAAGCCATTATGGGCTCTGGCATAGTTGAGTAAGTTGTGGGAAACCTTTCCATGATAGGCTAGCAGATGTAGGGGATTGTAGGTGTACCGGCCTATCTATCGGTTAAGGGGACCTCTTTAGAAAGACTGTGTCTCGATCATCCATTTCTCAAACATCAGGCAGTGCGAGAAATTCAACGGGGGAGATCGAATCTTGTGGGGAAAAGAGCGCAAACCTCTGCAGAGTGTACAAACTAATTATGATTAGTCGTGTCCCTGGTTATGGACATGTTGAATATCTGGTATTTGAATTATTGGTTGAGTAGGTCGGCGCAGATCAACGCATCCTTCTTGTCGCAGGGGACGGTGACGACGGTCATCGGCCCAGGCATCTTCAGCGTGTTGTAGGCATAATGCGATGCCGCCATGAACTTGGCTAGTGCCAGGCGGCCGGGGATCTCGGCTACATCGAAGACAATCCTCTCCGTCCTGTAGTTCAACTCGCCTCCAAACGTCACAGGCAACGTGACCTTCCACTTTGGCTGGCTCCTTCCCGGGTTGACCCCTTGAAACGTGCCCGTCTCCTCGAGGTATCCGTCGGGAATTTGCAGCCTCTTGATCACGACGGGCGAGATTAAGTTCAGACCGGCCCCGCCGTCAACCAGCATCTTGTTCACCTTGAGGTTGCGTATCGTTGGTGAGACCAACAACGGCAAACACCCAACCACAGTTGTGCGACCAGGGTGCTCGGCGTCAAAGATGATGGGCGTGCTGGACCACTTCAGCGGCTTCTGAGCGTCGAACGATGGATCCGCAGCTGTGATCTCACGCGCCCACTCCTTTGAGAAGTGTGCAGCGAGGCGCCACCATCGATGCACATGGCCTCCGTAACCTTCTGAAACTCTTGCTCGCCGGACTCGTCATGATCATCGTCTTCCTGCTTCTTGTCATGGCCCCGAGAAGACCTCTCTTGCTGGTTATCCTTGCCGCGCCGGCCTCCTTGGCCGCCTCGCTTCTTGCTGGATCCTTCGGCACCATCCTGACCCTTCTCCTTGTCCCGCATCTCATACTCGGCCTTTTTCTTTTCGGCAAGTAGCTCGACCTGTCGGCAGTTCTGGAGGTCGTGGCCCTTGGTGCGGTGAATCTTGCAATACTGCTTGTCTGAGCCTCCTGGCTTGTCGGCGGCTGCCAAGGCCCGGCAGGCAGCGCACCCGGCAATCTCCTTGCCGGGGTCGTCTGCCTTGGCCTTCTTGGCAGCGCCGGTGTCATCTGATCCCTCAACGGCAAGCATGGCCTTGCCCTTGCGTTTCCTGTTGCGACGCCGGCCCTTCTTCGTCGGGGCGGCGGTGTCTTCATCAGTAGAGTCGGTTTCCACGCCGGCGTCCTCGCCGGGGTACTTCCTTCCCTCTCCAGCCCGGGCGCACCTATTGGCCAGAACATAAAGTTCGTCCACATCCTTAACCTTGTTCATCGCCAGCTCTTCACGCATCTTGCGATTGCGCATGTTCTGATGGAACGCGCTAATCACGGCGGCGGGATGAACATCGGGGATGTTGTACTGCACCCGGCTAAACCTCTGTATGTACTTGCGCAGGGTTTCCCCTTCCTTCTGGGGAATGATATGCAAATCACTGGCCTGGCCATGAGCTTGGTGGCCTCCGGTGAAGGCACCAACGAACTCATGGCACAGATCCGACCAAGAAGAAATGGAATCCGCCGGCAAGTGCATCAACCAAGACATGACGTTGGGCTTCAGTGCCAACGGGAAGTAATTGGCAAGCACCTTGTCGTCGCGAGCCCCAGCAGCTTGCATCGCGATGGTGTAGATGCTGAGGAATTCTGACGGATGGGTCTTGCCGTTGTACTTCTCGCCAACGTCGGGCTTGAACGTGCGGTGGGACGGCCACTGGAACTGCCGCAGCTCACGGGTAAAGGATGGGCAACCCACCTCGTAAGGTAGGCCGCCGGAGCCCCCCGGTGCTGGGTGGTCCATAGTAGGCCCCGCCTGCTTATCCGACTGGTGGCGTGTATCGCGCCGACGCTTGATGGTGGTTCGAGCGTCTTCATGGGCTCACTCCCAAAGAACTTGGCGCTGATCGCGGTGGGTCCGTGGATCGGACGACGCTATGGAGATGTTATCACAAGCGTCGTCATGACGGACCGGCACCGACCGCAACTGGAGCGGGGGAGGAGAGTGCACTGTGGCTGCAGCTCCCTCGGTCCTTCCACCGTTGGCATGTGGTGGCTCGACGGAGCGCCGGCCTGAGGGCCCCGCCGGTCGCGGATCATCTTTGTTGGCGACGGCGACAAGGCTTCGGATGGTGGCTCTCCACTCGTCGAGCTTCTCCGCAGCAGGAGGGAAGTCGAGGAGCAGCTGCGCGCGTGCCAAAGTTTCTGCTGGCGTGGGTGGTGGCGAAAGCTGTGTGGACCGTGGCGCGCTTCGACTTCTAACCACGTTAGAAGGAGCTCTGTCACGGCCCAGCGGTTGCGTGCCATTTTCGCCAGCACTTCGGCGAGCATGCTGGCCTCCTTCGTCCCGCAGATGATGCACATGGCTCTTCCCATGGCGGTGTCCAGGGTCACCGGTGTGGTGACGCTGCTCGTCGCGCACACCCTGGGAAGAGCGCGCTGTGGGCGCCTGGGTGGGCGTCTTTCGCGCAGTGTCCGTGGGTGGCACTGCGACACCCCCGGAGGGCCCCGCGCCGCCTGCGGGGGGCCCAACTCTGTCTCTGGATTTTGCGGCGTGTGGCCCGTCGTCTCGCGCACGAACGACGCCGCTCGCCAGCTCTGACTGCAAGAGCGATGTTGGTGCTCGCGGGCCGCGCCTCGGGTCCTGTCCGTGACCGGTCCGCTGCTCGCCCGCACCGGTACGGGCCGTCCGGCTCCTTACGAACCGACCGCCGTGGCCTTCTTCTTCTTGGGAGCCATGGCGATGAAAGACTGCTAGGCTAATTGCTAGACCAGATTCTCACAACTGCGCCCCCTACCTGGCGCGCCAAAGATGTCAGTGGGAATGACACCTATGGGGTCACTGGGATCCCTTCTACGGTCGGCAGGCGCGAGGTTGTGCAAAGAGCAGGTCTGACAGGAAGCACACGGGTCATTTACCCAGGTTTGGGCCGCGAAGATGCGTAATACCCTGGTCCTGCTTTGGTGGATGTATTGAGTGTTCTTGTGTTCTTGAGCTAGCTACTGGGTGCAACTTGCCCAAAAGAGCCGAATCCCTCTCCTGGTTGCCTCGGGCCTCCTTTTATAGGCAAAAAGGTGTTGCCACAGTGGCACAAAGGAGGTGGAAAGGTCTACAGTTGATAAGCTTATCCTCTAGGACCGTCGAACAAACACATTTAATGCACTGCCGACGTGTCCCCCTTGCTTTATCGGGGACGGCAAGGAAGCACGTCCCAGCTGTCGCCGCCTCGCCTGGCCTTGACACGCGTCCGAGCTGACAAGGCGTCGTGGCGCCACATTGGCTGGCTGCTGGGCTGGCGCGGTGGTAGAGCCTTCACGAAGGGTTGCATGCCACCACGCAGGTGCTTGCTGAGTCGGTGTAGAGGCCACCCATCGCCACGCAGGTGCCTGCCCAGCTGGTTGAGCTAGCAGCTGCTTGGGGACGACGGTGGAGTCTTGGCTGGTGCGGGCCTGGCAGTGGCCCCGCTGATGCCCTCGGCAAGGGTCTTGCCGGGGGCCCGGCGGGTCTTGCCGTGGCGTTGCAGTCATCCCCGGCAAGGCGGTTGCCGGGGGTCTTGTGGATTTCCTTGGCCAGGATCCGACCGAGGGTCGCCGTCTTTTGGTCCTCATCTGATTTCACATGTTTATGATCTTGACAAAGATCTGCATGCCACCACAGAGGCGCCTCCCGAGCCTTGGTTCCAATGTAGTTGGTGGTGTTAGGATCCATGGGCTCAAGGGTGGCTTGCTCCGCAGACATCGGGCAGGTTGCCCCGGCAAGGCTCTTGCCGAGACTGCGGAGGCTGCTTCGGCAAGGATCTTGGCGAGGGAGCCTATCTCGTTCTCTTGCTCTCCTATGTTTTTGGTTGTCTTGTGCTTTGGCTTCTCTCCGGCCTCCCTCCTCTGCCCTGCTAATTGTGGCCATGGCACGTGGCTCTGACTGCCCGTGCACAAGTAAAGGGGTAAAAAGGAGAGCCCCTACTTTTGTACACCAACATCTTCATAGAATATGTAGGAGCCAATATGGGCATCCAGGTTCCGCTATTGGTTATTGACCGGAGAGGTGTCTAGGTCATGTCTACATAGTTCTCGAACTCGTAGGGTCCGTACGCTAAACGTTCGTTGACGATATAGTGTTATATGAGTTGTATGATTTGGTGACCGAATGTTGTTCGGAGTCCCTGATGAGATCACGGACGAGCTCCGGAATGGTCAAGAGGTAAAGATTGATATATAGGACGATGATATTCGGACACTGGAAGAGTTTTAGAATGCACCGGATAGTCAACGGGGCACCGGAAGGGGTTTTGGACACCCCCGGGAGGTCTATGGGCCTAATGGGCCAAAGGGAGAGACACACCAGCCCACAAGAGGGCTGGTGCGCCCCTCTCCCTGGCCGTCGGCCCTAGGGAAGGAAAGGGGGAGGGCTAGTGTCGGTGTCAAAACCGGCGGATGTCGGGTAGGGTGTCCTGAACTGTGCGTCTATGGTCGATGGTAACAGGAGACAGGGGACATGATGTTTACCTAGGTTCGGGCCCTCTCTATGGAGGTAATACCCTACTTCCTGCTTGATTGATCTTGATGAATATGAGTATTACAAGAGTTGATCTACCACGAGATCATAATGGCTAAACCCTACAAGTCTAGCCTGTATTACTATGGTAATGAGTATGTCTTTTCCGGACTAAGTCCTCCTGTTTATATAGACACCGGGAGGATCTAGGGTTACGCAAGGTCGGTTACAAAGGAAAGGAATCTGTATATTCGGTCGCCAAGCTTGCCTTCCACGCTAAAGAGAGTCCCATCCGGACACGGGTGCAGTCTTCGGTCTTCATATCTTCATAGCCCATCAGTCCGGCCCATGGCTAACAGGCCGGACGCCCGAGGACCCCTTAGTCCAGGACTCCCTCAGTAGCCCCTGAACCTGGCTTCAATGACGAGGAGTCTGGCACGCTGATTTGTCTTCGGCATTGCAAGGCGGGTTCCCTTCTTTTCGGATACTTCACAATGGTTTCGAACGATCGAGTTCGGCTTGGCAGTACGAGCAGCATATACTTCCACAGAGGGCATAATAATTTATAAGTCCAATCCTCTGGCAAATTTTTACAACATGACATCATGTCAGTCTGATCATTATTTCGAATTGTTGTTTCGCCTGCGGCCCCATGTTCCGAAACGCGGTTGTCATTGACACGTCTTATCCAAGCAGAGATCGTGTCCCCTTATTAAGGGATTCTTTTATCGACACAGACATGGGTAACCGAACCGTCCTTAGGGTACAACTCCTTGGGAATAGGCAAATTTTAAGGCCCGGGAGGAGGCGTTCGATATTCTCGGCCTTTATAAAGGGGCACAGACCCGCCTTTCCTCTCCACGCTTGCTTCTTCCTCGACTCTTACTACCTTGAGTTCCAACACCCAGGTTTCACCCTCCGCAAGCCTCAGTCATGTCCGGATCTAGCCGCCAAGGCCGGTGGGTGGCTTCTTCTGTCACAGAGGAGGATATCACGAAGCTTCGGGCGGCCAGATACCTGACCGCAGAAATCCTCCACCGGCTTCCCGCGGAGGGGCAGGTTATCCCTACCCCCAGATCCGGCGAGAGGGTCGTGTTCGTTTCCCACTTCCTCCAATGATTGGGGTTCGCCCTCAATCCCTTCGTTCGGGGGCTCATGTTCTATTACGGTTTAGATTTTCACGATCTCGCCCCGAACTCTGTTCTTCTCATCTCGGCGTTTATCGTCACGTGCGAAGCCTTCCTCTGAACTCCTCCACACTTCGGATTGTGGCTCAAGACCTTCAATGTGAAACCGCAAATGATAGAGGGGGAGCAGGTGGAGTGCGGTGGCGCCTCAGTGAGCAAGCTTACCAACGCCATCTGGCTAAAATGATCTTTCAAAGAATCTTCTGACTTATGGCAGCAGGAGTGCTTCTATATCATCGAGCCCCGCGGTTCCAAGTGGGCAGCTGCGCATGCGTTTCGATCCAGCCCCCCAATTCAGCTTGCATCGTGGATTAATAAGGGGTTGGACTAGGGATCAGTTGACGAGGTGCGGACTCTGCAAAGTCGCATCCGAAGCCTCATTGAGAAGGATATCAATATGTCAATGTTATTCAGGTAATGCTAGTTCGCCGGACCCTGCCGTGCCAGCGATGGCCTCTCCGCCTGTGGGAGTTTAACCCAGAAGGGACACAGACTCTTCAGCACTTCTTTGGCACTATGCACGAAGGAATGTGGAAATTATTCTTCGGAAGATGAAAACAATGGCCAGACACCACCGAAGATACTGGCCTAGACTGTAACCATCCAGACACCCCGGTAAGTACTCGTCCGCCAAACACCTCATAATCAGATATCCTGTGGTAAGACACTGAGAAAACCATCTTTTTCCAGTGCTGGATAAAGAAAGCGGAACAGATTAGGTGTCCGGCCCCTCTTCCCAAAGACTCAGCAGACCCCGTGTTAACAAGTATGCTGGCACCGGCACCGTACTAGGCGCCGGCAAGGGAGGGCAAGGTGGAGAGTGAGAAGACCCGGGATGACCTTCGTTCCAGAGGTAAATTAGATATTGAGTCCGGAGAAATCGACATTTCCTCGCTCGAAGACAAAGGCGAAGGAGAAGCCAGTATCCCTTCTCCATTCAGGAGGAAAAGGGCCGCCTCCGAAGGTTGGGAGGGGCGGTCTCTTAAGAGGGGCAAGATGCCACCGTCGAGCGGCTCGGGATTGGAAGGCGACGCTGTTGAACAGCCCCGTCATGAGGACAAGCCCTCAACCAAACCGTAAGTGAATCCGGGGTGCTTTGATAGCGTCCCGCACCTTTCCTGTTACCGAAGAGATACGTAACGTGCCTATGTATTTTTACAGTTTGGCATAGAGTTTTTCTGGGCAATCCTCTTCATCGGGAGATCTCCTCCCAGAGATGATGGAAACCGAGACGCCTCCCCCGACCTCCTCGCCCAATAAGGCGGACGACTCCGAAGTGTCATCTCGGAGGGTTTTTCTTGATCAACAAGCTGTGCAGGGGATGAAAGAGGCAGTACCCGAAGGTGGACCTCCGATCGTTCGGGATTCGGGGGCCAATAATGAAGGCCCCGGACTGTCCGGTTTTCAGCCAACGATGATTCTGGAGACGGGTGAACGGGTTCCTTCAAAGGATGGTCGTGCTCCTACAGCGGCTTCCGGAGACCCGGCGGCGCCGGATATATTGAGGGATATGCTGCGAAAAGCATCTGCCTTCGGGGAACATCATACCTTGATGGGTATGGTGGTTGAGAAGATTCTGTCCGCGAAGAGCGGATTGAATGAAGCCTTCATGAGTCTGCTAAGAGGCTTCGAGGTTTGTGATGTAATGTTTTCAACTATATTTTATTTGCAAAGATGCACCTGTGTATAGGTAGTAGCCCCTGAGACTTGGTTGGCTTCCCATGGGAGGCGAACGGATCGAGGATCAAGAAGAAATATTCAAGGACTAATCTGCTTAACTTGAACATAGGCTGCTTCCCCCTGGCTACTTCCCAGACTACGGATATTGCCGAGCTGCAGCGGAAGCTTGATGTGGCACGGGATGACATTGCGTTAATCAATATGCGTCTTGACGAGTCGCAAGGTATGTATTCAGGGCAGTCCCTTCACATACATTTTGTGATATAAGCATGATGCTGAAAGTTATATGCTGGAATATGCATGGCTGCAGATGGTGTTGCCGCCGTTGAAATTCTTCGGGCGGAGCTGGCCCGGGCCAAGGAGGAGGCCCGTTTTAGTAACGCGGCTGCCGAAAAGGCATCGGCTGAGTTAATAGCCGAACAAGCTGCTCGGCGCCAAGACGAGGAGAAGATATCCACGATGGCGCTCGAACTAAAAAATGCTGCTAGCCGCTGTGAACTTCTTGAGAAGGAGAATGAAGCCAAAAGGGCTGAACTTGACAAGGCCTTACGAGAGGCGAGAGAAGCGCGGTCTGAATCCAGAGCAGCCCGTGAGGAGATCCGGCAAGCTAGGGAGATTGCGGCTGGTAAGCCCTTTTTGCTACAGTCTAAGTTCGGCAATCTGAACTATGCTCAGCTTAACCAAGTGTGGAGTTCTCCGGACGAGTTTTTAGACATGCCGAAGAGTTCTTCCGATGGGGCGCAGTTTTACCAAGCGCGAGAGGGGTATGCAACTGAGAAGCTTTTCTAGTCACAATTTGGCGCGTCAAAGCACCCCCTGTTGCTGAATGAACAGATGTCCCAATGGGCCGAGCTTCATAGGATATCCGGCACTACCATGAAGAACGTCATAATCCGGTTGTGACCAACGGAGCCTGTTCCGAATAGCTACTTCGGCTTGGTGCAGCGGCTTGTTGATGCGGTGCCACGTATCGACGCTGTGAAGCGGTCGGTGTGCATTGAGGGTGCACGGATGGCCTTTGCCCGAGTCAAGACATTCTGGGGGAAGATGAAGGCCATCGATGTTGCGGCGAAGAATCCACCCAAGGGCAAGGACCGTTACGCACCAGAGCATTATTTTGAAGCCGTCTTAGAGGCCGCCCGCTTGATAGAGGGTCAATGCTCGGAAGACATAATATTCGAGTGAGGTGTATGGGAATTATAAAAGAAAATTTTATAGTTAATCTATTTTTATGTTTTGCTCGAAAGCTTGTGTTCCTCCTGTGCGGCCGTTTTTATATAATCTGAAAGTTTTCCAGTCGTCGGCTTCAGCCCCCTCGTAGGAAGTACGGGGGTGTTCGGAAAAGCATTTGATCACTCTTGACCCAACGTCTTGGTCCATGAAGGAGGTGATAATGCGGCGAACCAGGCAATCAGACTATAGGGCGTTAACACTTTCACTTAGCCATAGGAGTTTTATAGGGGGGACTACGATATAGCCCCTGGTATGTGTACGGCTTATTCCAATATGGTGCGTTACATATATGACCTGAAGAAAAAGGTCCTTCGTGTGATACGGAGGGAATCGCGACAGATTCCGATAAGTCATCGAGTGGTTGACCAGCTCTCGCAGCATCATGACAGTCGGTTTTCGGCTTTCTCTACTGAGGTGCTTGACCAGATGAACCGGAAGCACAATCGCAGTAGTTCTCCCTTTACTACCCTAGCCGATAGAGCGGAACGTAAGGTAGCAAGCACAGGAGCCGGGCAACCCAACCATTGACCCAAGATATGATTTGGAGCTGATGCATATAAGGCCAAACTCGCGATGCCGAAGTACACTGTAAAGCAGTTCGGACTTTGTTGGCAACTCATTTGTTCCCATACCGAGCCCCTGGCAGGTTATGCCGAGGTATATCTATGAAACAACCATAGGAGCCATATTCATTTGCGAAAAGACATGAATGATTAATTCGGATAATGTTTACTGGGACCTGAGCGGTATGCCAATGATTACTTTATATATAAAAAGACCACAACCCCGGCTATTTGACATGCCCGGGGTCAAAGGCGGAGGAAAAAGGCATGTTACAGGCTCGAAATAAAGAGTGCGGTCTACAAAAAGTTTATTTTGGACCTCCTGTCGCACATCTGCGCCATCCGTCCTCGGCGAGGGGAATCCTTGACGGAAGTAGCCCCCTAGGTGACTGTACGGATCCAAACTCCGATGGAGTCAGTTTAGATGTTTGTCCTTTGCGTCACCTGTTTTTAAGAGATAATGAAGAAAAAAAATGGAAAGTGGATAAAAAATGTTACGGGAATGCTTGCAGGCTTGTCCGTATTGTGCTTCCGCCAATGCCCATGGTATCTTAAGTGCGTAGTGATGTATGCGCGGTACAAATTTTGCGGGTATATGAGGTGGGCGGTGGAAGCCGAACTGCTATTTCCGCTCCGGGATTGATCGATCCTCGGGGGGAAATTGCTTCTGGCCCCCGGTATTTGGTTGGTGAACCTGTCTGTCGTCCCTATCGCCTGGTGGCCTCCTCCCCTTGTGTTCGGCGTTGAGCTTGCCGGCCTGCTTGAAGACCCAACAACTTCTGTTGGTATGATTAGCTGGTTTACCGGGGTGGCCGTGAATCTGGCAGGGTCGGTCCAATATCCTGTCTAGGTTGGATGGTCCGTCTTGGTTCGCCTTGAATGGCTTTTTCCATTGACCGGGTTTGGGATTGCTGAATCCTTCGTTGACCCTCTGTCGCGTGATCTTTCATTATCATTGCGACTGTTGTGTTTGCTTCGTCGTGGCTTGCCATTGCCGTCTCGGATTTCGGAAGTGCCCGAGTCACTGGCGCTGTTGCTTCTACGAGTGAGCCAACTGTTTTCTCCCACGCAAATGCGAGTCATTAGAGCGGTAAGGGCTGTCATGGATTTAGGTCCTTCTTGACCGAGGTGGCGTGCAAGCCATTCATCTTGGACGCTGTGTTTGAAGGCCGGAAGGGCTTCCGCGTCCGGATAGTCGACGATTTGGTTCTTTTTAACTAAGAACCTAGTCCAGAGCTTCCTGGATGACTCTCCGGGCTGCTGGACAATGTGACTTAAGTCATCGGCGTTCGGTGGCCGGACATTGGAAGTTGTCGTGAAAGGCGTCTCCCAAATCTTCCCAGCTGCCAATAGAATTTTCCGGCAGACTGTTTAACCAGTTTCGAGCTGGTCCTTTGAGTTTTAGTGGTAGGTATTTGATGGCATGAAGGTCATCTCCGCGGGCCATGTGGATATGGAGGAGGAAGTCCTCGATCCATACCGCGGGATCCGTTGTTCCGTCATATGATTCGATATTCGTGGGTTTGAACCCGTCTGGGAATTCATTCTCCATTACTTCATCTGTGAAGCAAAGAGGGTGTGCGGTGCCTCTATGTTGGGCCACACTGCGACGTACCTCTGATGGAGTCCATTTGCGGTTTTCGTCCCGGGCGTGGCTAGGTTTGTCATGTCCGAAGGTAGCCGTCGTCGCGTGTCGAGGCACGTCCTCGCGATCCGTAGATCGATCTTGCGTGTCCTGCTCTACTGTTCAAGTCCTGTTGAAGGTCATATGTACAACCCCGAGCTGTTTTATGCTTGCCTTTACGGTGAGGTGGGGCGGTCTGGTGTTCGGCTTGAGTTGCCGCTATATCCGGACCAAGTTGTGGTCGAGCTGCCGCATTGTGCGATGATGGTACAGGCTCCAGCGCCTCGTCATCGAACTGAGGTAGCAATCTACGCTTTGGGTAGCTTTTGGCTGGGCCACTAAGGCCGTATTCTTCGGTGGCCAGGACTTCGGTCCATCTATCATTCAGCAGATATTGGTCCGCTTGAAGCTGCAGCTGCTTCTTTTTCAGGCTCCTTGTAGTGGCTATTAGCCGTTGTTTGAAGCGCTCCTGCTCAAGAGGTTCCTCAGGCATGATGAAATCCTTGTTGCCGAGGCTCTCCTCTTCCTCGGAGAGCGGAAGATAATTACTGTCCTCCGACTCTCCGTGTATGGCCTGTTCGTCAGGGCTAACTCGCCCATTTTCCCGTCCCCCCTGTTCGGAGGTTACCTTGATGGGGTCTTCGTTATTTTCGGCATCATCCGGAGTATTATTTTTTCCGGTGCCCGTACTGCAGTCTTTGGAACGACGTGACTTAGAGCGGCGTCGAGGAAGCTGGTGCTTGGGCTATCTCTCAGGAGGTTAATCCTCAACTGGATCCTCTTTGTCATCGTTGTTAGTTTTTTCAGGCGTGTCCACCATGTATACGTTGTAGGAAGAAGTGGCCATCCGTCGTCCAGTGAATGGTGGGTTTTGGCCTTGCTCCTTGTCGGCATCGTCATCCATACTGGCGATGTCTTCGGAGCCATAGTCAAGCATGTCGGTTAAATCCTCGACAGTGGCTATGAAGTGGGTGGCGGGTGGGAAGCAAAATTCCCCATCACCAGCCTCTAGTTCGAACCGTACATAGTTCGGCTGTGAGTCCCCTGCCAAGGACAAGTTCTTTAATGAGTTCAGCACATCGCCCAAGGGCGAGTGCTGGAAGATGTCTGCGGCGCTGAACTCGAAGATCGATAAGCGATCAAGTTCGGTATCCGCGGAACTCACATGGTTCGGAACTTATACCCGGAGAAGAGTCCGTAGTTCCGGTGACACGAGTATTGCGTGAGGTTAAGTCCATGTGCGGCTCCAACGCCGGGGAATCTGTGGCCTCCGTGGTGGGGTTGAGCCTCCAATCCTTGGATGCCGCAGTGTGCTCTGGATCTAAGGCCAGAGTGGTCACAGGAGCTATCTCCTGGATGCCGTCTGACGATAGTATTAGGTCATGTTCGTCAAGGTGACTAGGAGCGGTCGCCGCGGTCTCGAATCCGGCGAATATCAAATCTCCACGGATGTCCGCAACGTAATTCAAGCTCCCAAATCTGACCTGATGGCCAGGGGCGTAGCTATCAATCTGCTCCAGGTGGCCAAACGAGTTGGCCCGCAGTGCGAAGCCGCCGAACACGAAGATCTGTCCGGGGAGGAAGGTTTCTCCTTGGACAACGTCATTGTCGACGATTGAAGGGGCCATCGAGCCTTTTGGGGACGACACAGTGGAACTCTTATTGAAAGCACCAATGTCAGTGTCAAAACCGGCGGATCTCTGGTAGGGGGTCCCGAACTGTGCGTCTATGGTCGATGGTAACAGGAGACAGGGGACATGATGTTTACCCCAGGTTCGGGCCCTCTCTATGGAGGTAATACCCTACTTCCTGCTTGATTGATCTTGATGAATATGAGTATTACAAGAGTTGATCTACCACGAGATCGTAATGGCCAAACCCTAGAAGTCTAGCCTGTATGACTATGGTAATGAGTATGTCTTTTCCGGACTAAGTCCTCCGGTTTATATAGACACCGGGAGGATCTAGGGTTACACAAGGTCGTTTACAAAGGAAAGGAATCTGTATATTCGGTCGCCAAGCTTGCCTTCCGCTCCAAGGAGAGTCCCATCCGGACACGGGTGCAGTCTTCGGTCTTCGTATCTTCACAGCTCATCAGTCCGGCCCATGGCTAACAGGCTGGACGCCCGAGGACCCCTTAGTCCAGGACTCTCTCAGCTAGCCCCTCCTGCCTTTCCCTCCACACGGGAGAAAGGAAAAAGGGGGGGGGCACCACCCTCCCCTACCTTTCGCCGCTCTCCTAGAAAGGAAAAGGGGGCGCGACTTGGGGGAGGACCCCAAGTAGGATTCGGCCTACTTGGGCACCTCCTTGGCTGCTCCTCCCTCACCCCCAAGAGGGCGCCACATAGAACCACGACGATTGCTTAGCCGTGTGTGGCGCCCCCTCCACCGTTTACACCCTCGGTCATATTTTCGTAGTGCTTAGGCAAAGCCCTGGACGTCACCCTCTTGCTGGATCAAGAAGCCGTGGACGTCACTGATACGTCTCCAACGTATCTATAATTTTTGATTGTTCCATGCTATTATATTATCATTCTTGGATGTTTTATAATCATTTTATATCATTTTTTGGTACAAACCTATTGACATAGTGCCAAGTGCCAGTTACTGTTTTTTGCATGTTTTTTACATCAGGTAATCAATATCAAACAGAGTCCAAATGCAGTGAAACTTTTTGTGGATTTTTTTGGACCATAAGACATCCAATGGGCCGGAGAAGCGCCTGGGGGTGCTCCGAGGGGAGCACAACCCACCAGGGCGTGCCTGGAGGCCCAGGCGCGCCCTGGTGGGTTGTTCCCACCTCGGGTGCCCCCCGAACCGCCTCTTTGCTCTATAAATACCCCAATATTCCAGAAACCCTAGGAGAGTCGACGAAAATCAATTCCAGCCGCCACAGAGTCCAGAACCACCAGATCCAATCTAGACACCAGCACGGAGGGGTTCACCACTTCCATTGGTGCCTCTCCGATGATGCGTGAGTAGTTCTTTGTAGACCTTCGGGTCCGTAGTTAGTAGCTAGATGGCTTCCTCTCTCTCGTTTGATTCTCAATACAATGGTCTCTTGGAGATCCATATGATGTAACTCTTTTTGCGGTGTGTTTGTTGGGATCCGATGAACTTTGATTTTATGATCGGATCTATCTCTTTTTATCCATGAAAGTTATTTGAGTTTCTTTGATCTCTTATATGTGTGATTGCTTATAGCCTCGTATTTCTTCTTTGATATTTGGGTTTTGTTTGGCCAACTTGATCTATTTATCTTGCAATGGGAAGAGGTGCTTTGTAGTGGGTTCGATCTTACGGTGCTTGATCCCAGTGACAGAAGGGGAACCGACACGTATGTATCGTTGCTACTAAGGATAAAACGATGGGGTCTATTTCTACATAAATAGATCTTGTCTACATCATGTCATCATTCTTATTGCATTACTCCGTTTCTCCATGAACTTAATACACTAGATGCATGCTGGATAGCAGTCGATGTGTGGAGTAATAGTAGTAGATGCAGGCAGGAGTCGATATACTAATCTCGGACGTGATTCCTATATAATGATCATTTCCTGCATATCGTCATGATTATTTGAAGTTCTATCAATTTCCCAACAGTAATTTGTTTACCCACCGTTTGCTATTTTTCTCGAGAGAAGCCACTAGTGAAACCTACGGCTCCCGGGTCTCTTTCTCATATTATTTGCCTTTGTGATCTATTTTATTTGCCTTTTATTTTCAGACCTATTAAACCCAAAAATACAAAAATACCTTTCTGCAATTTATTTTATTTGGCGTTCGATCTATAAACTTATTACAACTCTCACGTCCGTTTGCCAATTTCTGGCGCCGCTACCTGAAAGGGATTGACAACCCCTTTAATACGCAAGGATGCGAGTATTTGTTATTTGTGTGCAGGTGCTGATTACATAGTGTTTCTTGGTTCTCCTACTGGTTCGATAACCTTGGTCTCATCACCGAGGGAAATACCTACTGTCGCTGTGCTGTATCATCCCTTCCTCTTTGGGAAAATACCAACGTAGTCCTAGCAGACATCAAAAGGAATTTGTGGCACCGTTGCTGGGGAGGATCTTCAACATCTACCAGGTTCCTAATCACAAATACCATGTTCTCGTAATTTATATTATTTGCCATTTGCCTCTCGTTTTCCTCTCCCCCACTTCACAAAAAATTGCCGTTTTATTTGCCCTCTTTTTCGTTCGCTGTTTTCTTGCCGGATCTGTTTTTGAGTGCAATCTTGTTGCGTAGTCATCATGACTCAAGATAACACCAAGTTGTGTGATTTCTCAAATACCGACAACAATGATTTTATTGGCACCCCACTTGCTCCTCCCGCCACTATTGCAGAGTCTTGTGGTATTAATACTGCTTTGCTGAATCTTGTGATGAAAGATCAATTTTTCGGTACTCCTAAAGAGGATGCCGCGTCCCATCTTAATACCTTCGTGGAATTATGCGATATGCAAAAGAAAAAAGATGTGGACAATGATGTTGTGAAGATGAAATTATTTCTGTTTTCTTTGCGTGATTCTGCAAAAAAATTGGTTTTCTTCTTTGCCTCACAATAGTATCGGTTCTTGGAATAAGTGCAAAGATGCTTTTGTCACTAAGTATTTTCCGCCCGCAAAAATTATTTCCCTTAGTACCCAGATCATGAATTTCAAGCAACCTGAACATGAGCATGTTGCACAATCTTGGGAAAGGATGAAAATGATGCTAAGGAATTGCCCAACTCATGGGTTATATCTTTGGATGATCATACAATTTTTTTATGCGGGGTTGAATTTTGTTTCTCGTAATCTTTTAGATTCCGTCGTGGGTGGGACTTTTATGGAAATTACTTCGGGTGAAGCCACCAAATGGCGATAATATTATGGAAAATTGTTCACAATGGCATACCGAAAGAGCTCGTACTAGTAAAAAAGTTAATTCAGTTGAAGAAATTTCTTCTTTGAGTGAAAAAGTTGATGCTCTTATGAAATTGGTTGCTAGTAAAAGTGCCCCTATTGATTTCAATGATATGCCTTTGTCTACTTTAATTGAGGAAAATAGTGATGCCGTAGATGTGAATTTTATCTCGCGAAATAATTTCAATAACAATGCTTTATAGAGGTAATTTTAATCCTAGGCCTTTTCCTAGTAATTCCTCTAATAATTATGGTAATTCCTATGGAAATCCTTCTTATAATAATAATAGGAACACCTCTGATCTAGGGAATAATATTAAAGAATTTATCAACACGCAAAAAGTTTTCAACACTACCATAGAAGAAAAGTTGAATAAGATTGATGATTTATCTAGAAGTGTTGATAGAATTTCTCATGATGTAGAAAATCTCAAGATGAAAAATTTTGTGCCTAAAGTTGATGAATCAGTTAAATCTCTTTATGCTTGTATGGATGAAAGTAATTAAAAGAACAACTATGCTTAGAGCTAGAAGATAATTTTTAGAAAAAGCGTTTTCTAGTAATTACTTTCGTAAAAGTGATGAAGATCTTAAAATGATTGGTGTTTCTTCTATTAATTCCTTGTTCAGTAAAGTTAAGATTGATGAAAAAGGGACTGGAGAAGAGTCAACTTTAGCTAGAAGGCGTCCCGATAATTCGGAGGGTGAAAATCTTGTTGAGAAAATTGATAAAAGTGGGTTTGAAGAGGTCAAAACTTTAACTAGTGATGTACCCACTCTTTTGGATTACAAAGACTTTAATTATGATAGTTGCTCTTTGATTGATTGTATTTCTTCATTGCAATCCATGATAAATTCACCCCATGCTTATGAACAAAATAGAGCTTTTACTAAACATATTGTTGATGCTATGATGAAAGCTTTAGAAGAAAAGTTGGAATTAGAAGTCTCAATTCCTAGAAAATTGCAAGATGAATGGGAACCTACTATCAAAGTCAAGAATAAAAATTATGAGTGTTTTGCTTTATGTGACTTGGGTGCTAGTGTTTCTACAATTCCGAAATCTTTATGTGATGTGCTTGGTCTTACCGATATTGAAGAATGTTCTTTAAACTTGCACTTGGCGGATTATACTATTAAAAGCCTATGGGAAGAATTAATGATGTTCTTATTCTTGCAAAGAGGAATTATGTGCCCATATATTTTATTGTTCTTGATATTTATTGCAATCCGTCTTGTCCAATTATTCTTGGTAGACCGTTTTGTTGGGAAACATAGCATGCAATTTCAAAAAATTTCCTACGATCACGCAAGATCTATCTAGGAGATGCATAGAAACGAGAGGGGGAGAGTGTGTCCACGTACCCTTGTAGACCGAAAGCGGAAGCGTTAGGTTAACACGGTTGATGTAGTCGAACGTCTTCACGATCCTACCGATCTAGTACTGAACGTACGACACCTCCGAGTTCAGCACACGTTCAGCTCGATGACATCCCTCAAACTCTTGATCCAGCAGAGGGTCGAGGGAGAGTTTCGCCAGTACAACGGCGTGGTGACGGTGATGGTGATGTGATCCGCGCAGGGCTTCGCCTAAGCACTACAACGCTATGACCGGAGGACTAAACTGTGGAATGGGGCACTACACACGGCTAAGAGAATAACTGTTGTCCTTTGGTGTGTCCACCTGCCCCCGTATATAAAGGAGGGGAGGAGGAGGCCGGCCACCAAGGGGGTGCGCCAAGGGGGGGGAGTCTTACTAGGACTCCACTCCTAGTAGGATCCGCCCCCTTTTTTTCCTTTCTCATCGAAGGGAAAAAGGGAAGCAGAGAGAGATGGATAGGGAAGGAGGAAAGGGGGCCACGCCCCCTCCCCCTTGTTCAATTCGGACTCCCTTGGGGGGGGGGGGCGGCGCCACCCTGTGGGCTCCCCTCTCTTTCTCCCCTATGACCCATGAAGGCCCATTACTTCCCCGGCGGGTTCCCGTAACCCCTTGGTACTCTGATAAATATCCGAAACGTCCCGAAACCATTCCGGTGTCCGAATACTATTATCCAATATATCAATCTTTACCTCTTGACCATTTCGAGACTCCTTGTCATGTCCGTGATCTCATCCGTGACCCGAACAATCTTCGGTCACCAAAACACATAACTCATAATACAAATCGTCATCGAACATTAAGCGTGCGGACCCTATGGGTTCGAGAACTATGTAGACATGACCGAGACATATCTCCGATCAATAACCAATAGCGGAACCTGGATGCTCATATTGGTTCCTACATATTCTACGAAGATCTTTATCGGTCAAACTGCAATAACAACATACGCCATTCCCTTTCTCATCGGTATGTTGCTTTCCCGAGATTCGATCGTCGGTATCGTCATACCTAGTTCAATCTCATTACTCGCAAGTCTCTTTACTCATTCCGTAATGCATCATCCCGCAACTAACTCATTAGCCACATTGCTTGCAAGGCTTATAGTGATGTGCATTACCGAGAGGGCCCAGAGATACCTCTTCGATACTCGGAGTGAAAAATCCTAATCTCGATCTATGCCAACCCAACAAACACCTTCAGAGACACCTGTAGAGCATCTTTATAATTGCCCAGTTACGTTGTGACGTTTGATAGCACACAAGGTGTTCCTCCGGTATTCGGGAGTTGCATAATCTCATAGTCAGAGGAATATATGTATAAGTCATGAAGAAAGCAATAGCAATAAACTTAACAAATATTATGCTAAGCTAACGGATGGGTCTTGTCCATCACATCATTCTCCTAATGATGTGATCCCGTTCACCAAATGACAACACATGTCTATGGTTAGGAAACTTAACCATCTTTGATTAACGAGCTAGTCAAGTAGAGGCATACTAGGGACACTTTGTTTTGTCTATGTATTCACACATGTATCAAGTTTCCGGTTTATACAATTCTAGCTTGAATAATAAACATTTATCATGATATAAGGAAATATAAATAACAATATTATTATTTCCTCTAGGGCATATTTCCTTCAGTCTCCCACTTGCACTAGAGTCAATAATCTAGATTACATAGTAATGATTCTAACACCCATGGAGTCTTGGTGCTGATCATGTTTTGCTCGTGGAAGAGGCTTAGTCAACGGGTCTGCAACATTCAGATCCGTATGTATTTTGCAAATCTCTATTTCTTCCTTCTTGACTTGATCATGGATGGAGCTAAAGTATCTCTTGATGTGTTTGGTTCTCTTGTGAAATCTGGATTCCTTTGCTAAGGCAATTGCTCTAGTATTGTCACAAAAAAATTTCATTGGACCCGATGCACTAGGTATTACACCTAGATCAGATATGAACTCCTTCATCCAGACTCCTTTATTTGCTTCTTCCGAAGCAGCTATGTACTCCGCTTCACACATAGATCCCGCCACTGCGCTCTGCTTGGAACTGCACCAACTGACAGCTCCACCATTCAATATAAATACGTATCCGGTTTGCGACTTAGAGTCATCCGGATCAGTGTCAAAGCTTGCATCGACATAACCACTTACGACAAGCTCTTTGTCAATGTAACATTCAAAAATTCTAAATTTTGGAATGCTATATTAAATAAATAGTTTTGTTTGATTGTTCGATCTTGGTGTGGTTGCTTGTGTGAAATTGAGTGAAATTTGAAACTTTTTGAAAGTTAAATGAGAGGGAATAAAAGGACTTTCCCAAACTTTCATCTTGCATTTGTGATCTCCATGAATTCAAATTTATTTCATCACGAAACCCTGGAGTGAAGATGACATGACTTCTTCCATTTAAATAAATGAAAAGGGTTTCGAAAAGATTTGAATTCCATTTGGAACTATTTCAAATTCAGAAACTTTAAGCAACTCAATGATATTCATGAGAGAAGATTAAAAGAATCAAATTTAAAGTCCCTTTGAGGGTATTTTGAAAATCATTTTCAATTTGGAGTTATTTGGGTTTTATTCAAATTATTTTTCTCCAAAAATAAAATAATGGAAAATAGGGTAAAATGATTCCCTACATTAGAAAATTGGAGAAAAATGGTTTTGAAATCATTTGGTATCTTAAAATATTTTTATTTGGTTTTAAAATAAACCAGTAGCACTGTTTGCTTTATTTTATTTTTTGTGGAATTTATTTGACGCTAAAAAATGTTCATGTTGTAGAAAATCTTTTTCTAATTTTTTTGATATATAGTATGCTATATAAAATTATTATTATTTTTGACTTTTTATTTTATTTTATTTTATTCCGAACTGGGCCGGCCTAGCCGAGCCAGGCCAGGCCCAGCCGCGCCGCTCGCCGCCGCCTACCCCGAGTCCGGCCAGGACACGGGAGGAGCCGCCGCCGCCCGGGACTCCGCCTCCCGAGGCCGAGCCCCCCCTTTATAAGCTGCACCCCGGGCCCCGTAGACCCCGTCAGCCACCGCCTCTCTCCGCAACCCCGCCGCGCGAGCCCGCGCCACCGCAACGCGCCGCCGCCGTCTTCCGCCCGCGCCGCTCGCCACCGCCGAGACGCGCCAGGCCTCCACAGCCTCTGCCGCCGCTTCAGCCGCTAGAGTTCGTTGCCGATTCTCATCGGAAAAACCGGTAAAACCCTAGATCGGGTTTTTTGGTTTACCCCCAGTTTTCCCCGTTTTTGTTTCGGTTTCTTTTCGGTTCGATCTAGTTAGCGAACGATTTCCGTTTAGGAAGTTTTAGAGAACGTTTTCGTTTTGTAGATCTGTTTAGCGAATGTTCGTTCGGTAGGCTTTTCTTTTTCTTTTTTCTTTTTAGTTTTCGGCCAGGGACCTAGATGTAATTAGTTTTCTTACAGATTAGTCCCTGTTCTTCAAACGATCACAACTTTTACACTGTTTATCCAAATCCAAAGAAACCAATGCACACTTCTTCGTTATGATCTCCTCTATCCAGATAACCAACTTAAGCATATTTTTGAAAGTATAAAATTTGATTTCAAACAGATTTGAATTCAAACTTCTTTTGTTCATAACTTGAGTTTTATAACTCCGATTTAGTTGATTCTTTTTGCAAATCGAAGCTCTTGACCTAAGGTTTTTGATAAGACCAAATCCACCTAATTTTGGTACTGTTAGAAATTGTTTTCTGTTGCAAGTGTTATTTGCCTGTTTTCGAAGTTTTCCGAGATATTTTCTTTGAATTTTATGCTTGAGTGCTTATGTATGCAATTGCTTGCTTACGATAGGTTGATCAGAGTGTGACGAGTAGAACTATCAGGAGTTATGAGTGCGAAGCATCTTCATCAACAGTACAAGGCAAGTTCACACTTTGATCATACTCTGTTATACCCAGTTTTACTTGCATTAGTTTCACCCTCAAACATTGCATGAGTTGGATTGGGAATTGGGGCATTGCTATGTGGTCCATGAGGCAGGAACCTATTACTTTTGATCACCCCAGGAGTATACGCTTTGTTACTTATTGCTTAGCCATGCTCGTAAACGTGGATTGGTATGAGAGATTCATGAAAGTTGCGAGAGTAATATTAACTAAGGGAAACTTAAGGTGGCTACTTTAACACACATCTCATGGTTGGGGCACCCTGGGGATATACCAGTGGCTTGCCCGGGCACCTGGGGAATCCAGTGTTGTCCTAGGAGATCCCGGGGTATCCGTGAGATCATCCTATTGGAATGCCACCCAGGCTCAAAGGGATCATAAGATTATTCATGCTAGAAACTTCCGTGTGCAGCCACAAGCCATTATGGGCTCTGGCATAGTTGAGTAAGTTGTGGGAAACCTTTCCATGATAGGCTAGCAGATGTAGGGGATTGTAGGTGTACCGGCCTATCTATCGGTTAAGGGGACCTCTTTAGAAAGACTGTGTCTCGATCATCCATTTCTCAAACATCAGGCAGTGCGAGAAATTCAACGGGGGAGATCGAATCTTGTGGGGAAAAGAGCGCAAACCTCTGCAGAGTGTACAAACTAATTATGATTAGTCGTGTCCCTGGTTATGGACATGTTGAATATCTGGTATTTGAATTATTGGTTGAGTAGGTCGGCGCAGATCAACGCATCCTTCTTGTCGCAGGGGACGGTGACGACGGTCATCGGCCCAGGCATCTTCAGCGTGTTGTAGGCATAATGCGATGCCGCCATGAACTTGGCTAGTGCCAGGCGGCCGGGGATCTCGGCTACATCGAAGACAATCCTCTCCGTCCTGTAGTTCAACTCGCCTCCAAACGTCACAGGCAACGTGACCTTCCACTTTGGCTGGCTCCTTCCCGGGTTGACCCCTTGAAACGTGCCCGTCTCCTCGAGGTATCCGTCGGGAATTTGCAGCCTCTTGATCACGACGGGCGAGATTAAGTTCAGACCGGCCCCGCCGTCAACCAGCATCTTGTTCACCTTGAGGTTGCGTATCGTTGGTGAGACCAACAACGGCAAACACCCAACCACAGTTGTGCGACCAGGGTGCTCGGCGTCAAAGATGATGGGCGTGCTGGACCACTTCAGCGGCTTCTGAGCGTCGAACGATGGATCCGCAGCTGTGATCTCACGCGCCCACTCCTTTGAGAAGTGTGCAGCGAGGCGCCACCATCGATGCACATGGCCTCCGTAACCTTCTGAAACTCTTGCTCGCCGGACTCGTCATGATCATCGTCTTCCTGCTTCTTGTCATGGCCCCGAGAAGACCTCTCTTGCTGGTTATCCTTGCCGCGCCGGCCTCCTTGGCCGCCTCGCTTCTTGCTGGATCCTTCGGCACCATCCTGACCCTTCTCCTTGTCCCGCATCTCATACTCGGCCTTTTTCTTTTCGGCAAGTAGCTCGACCTGTCGGCAGTTCTGGAGGTCGTGGCCCTTGGTGCGGTGAATCTTGCAATACTGCTTGTCTGAGCCTCCTGGCTTGTCGGCGGCTGCCAAGGCCCGGCAGGCAGCGCACCCGGCAATCTCCTTGCCGGGGTCGTCTGCCTTGGCCTTCTTGGCAGCGCCGGTGTCATCTGATCCCTCAACGGCAAGCATGGCCTTGCCCTTGCGTTTCCTGTTGCGACGCCGGCCCTTCTTCGTCGGGGCGGCGGTGTCTTCATCAGTAGAGTCGGTTTCCACGCCGGCGTCCTCGCCGGGGTACTTCCTTCCCTCTCCAGCCCGGGCGCACCTATTGGCCAGAACATAAAGTTCGTCCACATCCTTAACCTTGTTCATCGCCAGCTCTTCACGCATCTTGCGATTGCGCATGTTCTGATGGAACGCGCTAATCACGGCGGCGGGATGAACATCGGGGATGTTGTACTGCACCCGGCTAAACCTCTGTATGTACTTGCGCAGGGTTTCCCCTTCCTTCTGGGGAATGATATGCAAATCACTGGCCTGGCCATGAGCTTGGTGGCCTCCGGTGAAGGCACCAACGAACTCATGGCACAGATCCGACCAAGAAGAAATGGAATCCGCCGGCAAGTGCATCAACCAAGACATGACGTTGGGCTTCAGTGCCAACGGGAAGTAATTGGCAAGCACCTTGTCGTCGCGAGCCCCAGCAGCTTGCATCGCGATGGTGTAGATGCTGAGGAATTCTGACGGATGGGTCTTGCCGTTGTACTTCTCGCCAACGTCGGGCTTGAACGTGCGGTGGGACGGCCACTGGAACTGCCGCAGCTCACGGGTAAAGGATGGGCAACCCACCTCGTAAGGTAGGCCGCCGGAGCCCCCCGGTGCTGGGTGGTCCATAGTAGGCCCCGCCTGCTTATCCGACTGGTGGCGTGTATCGCGCCGACGCTTGATGGTGGTTCGAGCGTCTTCATGGGCTCACTCCCAAAGAACTTGGCGCTGATCGCGGTGGGTCCGTGGATCGGACGACGCTATGGAGATGTTATCACAAGCGTCGTCATGACGGACCGGCACCGACCGCAACTGGAGCGGGGGAGGAGAGTGCACTGTGGCTGCAGCTCCCTCGGTCCTTCCACCGTTGGCATGTGGTGGCTCGACGGAGCGCCGGCCTGAGGGCCCCGCCGGTCGCGGATCATCTTTGTTGGCGACGGCGACAAGGCTTCGGATGGTGGCTCTCCACTCGTCGAGCTTCTCCGCAGCAGGAGGGAAGTCGAGGAGCAGCTGCGCGCGTGCCAAAGTTTCTGCTGGCGTGGGTGGTGGCGAAAGCTGTGTGGACCGTGGCGCGCTTCGACTTCTAACCACGTTAGAAGGAGCTCTGTCACGGCCCAGCGGTTGCGTGCCATTTTCGCCAGCACTTCGGCGAGCATGCTGGCCTCCTTCGTCCCGCAGATGATGCACATGGCTCTTCCCATGGCGGTGTCCAGGGTCACCGGTGTGGTGACGCTGCTCGTCGCGCACACCCTGGGAAGAGCGCGCTGTGGGCGCCTGGGTGGGCGTCTTTCGCGCAGTGTCCGTGGGTGGCACTGCGACACCCCCGGAGGGCCCCGCGCCGCCTGCGGGGGGCCCAACTCTGTCTCTGGATTTTGCGGCGTGTGGCCCGTCGTCTCGCGCACGAACGACGCCGCTCGCCAGCTCTGACTGCAAGAGCGATGTTGGTGCTCGCGGGCCGCGCCTCGGGTCCTGTCCGTGACCGGTCCGCTGCTCGCCCGCACCGGTACGGGCCGTCCGGCTCCTTACGAACCGACCGCCGTGGCCTTCTTCTTCTTGGGAGCCATGGCGATGAAAGACTGCTAGGCTAATTGCTAGACCAGATTCTCACAACTGCGCCCCCTACCTGGCGCGCCAAAGATGTCAGTGGGAATGACACCTATGGGGTCACTGGGATCCCTTCTACGGTCGGCAGGCGCGAGGTTGTGCAAAGAGCAGGTCTGACAGGAAGCACACGGGTCATTTACCCAGGTTTGGGCCGCGAAGATGCGTAATACCCTGGTCCTGCTTTGGTGGATGTATTGAGTGTTCTTGTGTTCTTGAGCTAGCTACTGGGTGCAACTTGCCCAAAAGAGCCGAATCCCTCTCCTGGTTGCCTCGGGCCTCCTTTTATAGGCAAAAAGGTGTTGCCACAGTGGCACAAAGGAGGTGGAAAGGTCTACAGTTGATAAGCTTATCCTCTAGGACCGTCGAACAAACACATTTAATGCACTGCCGACGTGTCCCCCTTGCTTTATCGGGGACGGCAAGGAAGCACGTCCCAGCTGTCGCCGCCTCGCCTGGCCTTGACACGCGTCCGAGCTGACAAGGCGTCGTGGCGCCACATTGGCTGGCTGCTGGGCTGGCGCGGTGGTAGAGCCTTCACGAAGGGTTGCATGCCACCACGCAGGTGCTTGCTGAGTCGGTGTAGAGGCCACCCATCGCCACGCAGGTGCCTGCCCAGCTGGTTGAGCTAGCAGCTGCTTGGGGACGACGGTGGAGTCTTGGCTGGTGCGGGCCTGGCAGTGGCCCCGCTGATGCCCTCGGCAAGGGTCTTGCCGGGGGCCCGGCGGGTCTTGCCGTGGCGTTGCAGTCATCCCCGGCAAGGCGGTTGCCGGGGGTCTTGTGGATTTCCTTGGCCAGGATCCGACCGAGGGTCGCCGTCTTTTGGTCCTCATCTGATTTCACATGTTTATGATCTTGACAAAGATCTGCATGCCACCACAGAGGCGCCTCCCGAGCCTTGGTTCCAATGTAGTTGGTGGTGTTAGGATCCATGGGCTCAAGGGTGGCTTGCTCCGCAGACATCGGGCAGGTTGCCCCGGCAAGGCTCTTGCCGAGACTGCGGAGGCTGCTTCGGCAAGGATCTTGGCGAGGGAGCCTATCTCGTTCTCTTGCTCTCCTATGTTTTTGGTTGTCTTGTGCTTTGGCTTCTCTCCGGCCTCCCTCCTCTGCCCTGCTAATTGTGGCCATGGCACGTGGCTCTGACTGCCCGTGCACAAGTAAAGGGGTAAAAAGGAGAGCCCCTACTTTTGTACACCAACATCTTCATAGAATATGTAGGAGCCAATATGGGCATCCAGGTTCCGCTATTGGTTATTGACCGGAGAGGTGTCTAGGTCATGTCTACATAGTTCTCGAACTCGTAGGGTCCGTACGCTAAACGTTCGTTGACGATATAGTGTTATATGAGTTGTATGATTTGGTGACCGAATGTTGTTCGGAGTCCCTGATGAGATCACGGACGAGCTCCGGAATGGTCAAGAGGTAAAGATTGATATATAGGACGATGATATTCGGACACTGGAAGAGTTTTAGAATGCACCGGATAGTCAACGGGGCACCGGAAGGGGTTTTGGACACCCCCGGGAGGTCTATGGGCCTAATGGGCCAAAGGGAGAGACACACCAGCCCACAAGAGGGCTGGTGCGCCCCTCTCCCTGGCCGTCGGCCCTAGGGAAGGAAAGGGGGAGGGCTAGTGTCGGTGTCAAAACCGGCGGATGTCGGGTAGGGTGTCCTGAACTGTGCGTCTATGGTCGATGGTAACAGGAGACAGGGGACATGATGTTTACCTAGGTTCGGGCCCTCTCTATGGAGGTAATACCCTACTTCCTGCTTGATTGATCTTGATGAATATGAGTATTACAAGAGTTGATCTACCACGAGATCATAATGGCTAAACCCTACAAGTCTAGCCTGTATTACTATGGTAATGAGTATGTCTTTTCCGGACTAAGTCCTCCTGTTTATATAGACACCGGGAGGATCTAGGGTTACGCAAGGTCGGTTACAAAGGAAAGGAATCTGTATATTCGGTCGCCAAGCTTGCCTTCCACGCTAAAGAGAGTCCCATCCGGACACGGGTGCAGTCTTCGGTCTTCATATCTTCATAGCCCATCAGTCCGGCCCATGGCTAACAGGCCGGACGCCCGAGGACCCCTTAGTCCAGGACTCCCTCAGTAGCCCCTGAACCTGGCTTCAATGACGAGGAGTCTGGCACGCTGATTTGTCTTCGGCATTGCAAGGCGGGTTCCCTTCTTTTCGGATACTTCACAATGGTTTTCGAACGATCGAGTTCGGCTTGGCAGTACGAGCAGCATATACTTCCACAGAGGGCATAATAATTTATAAGTCCAATCCTCTGGCAAATTTTTACAACATGACATCATGTCAGTCTGATCATTATTTCGAATTGTTGTTTCGCCTGCGGCCCCATGTTCCGAAACGCGGTTGTCATTGACACGTCTTATCCAAGCAGAGATCGTGTCCCCTTATTAAGGGATTCTTTTATCGACACAGACATGGGTAACCGAACCGTCCTTAGGGTACAACTCCTTGGGAATAGGCAAATTTTAAGGCCCGGGAGGAGGCGTTCGATATTCTCGGCCTTTATAAAGGGGCACAGACCCGCCTTTCCTCTCCACGCTTGCTTCTTCCTCGACTCTTACTACCTTGAGTTCCAACACCCAGGTTTCACCCTCCGCAAGCCTCAGTCATGTCCGGATCTAGCCGCCAAGGCCGGTGGGTGGCTTCTTCTGTCACAGAGGAGGATATCACGAAGCTTCGGGCGGCCAGATACCTGACCGCAGAAATCCTCCACCGGCTTCCCGCGGAGGGGCAGGTTATCCCTACCCCCAGATCCGGCGAGAGGGTCGTGTTCGTTTCCCACTTCCTCCAATGATTGGGGTTCGCCCTCAATCCCTTCGTTCGGGGGCTCATGTTCTATTACGGTTTAGATTTTCACGATCTCGCCCCGAACTCTGTTCTTCTCATCTCGGCGTTTATCGTCACGTGCGAAGCCTTCCTCTGAACTCCTCCACACTTCGGATTGTGGCTCAAGACCTTCAATGTGAAACCGCAAATGATAGAGGGGGAGCAGGTGGAGTGCGGTGGCGCCTCAGTGAGCAAGCTTACCAACGCCATCTGGCTAAAATGATCTTTCAAAGAATCTTCTGACTTATGGCAGCAGGAGTGCTTCTATATCATC
Source organism: Triticum aestivum (assembly GCF_018294505.1). Taxonomy (NCBI): domain Eukaryota; kingdom Viridiplantae; phylum Streptophyta; class Magnoliopsida; order Poales; family Poaceae; genus Triticum; species Triticum aestivum. Next base: position 561,343,713 of record NC_057814.1, read on the forward strand.
GAGCCCCGCGGTTCCAAGTGGGCAGCTGCGCATGCGTTTCGATCCAGCCCCCCAATTCAGCTTGCATCGTGGATTAATAAGGGGTTGGACTAGGGATCAGTTGACGAGGTGCGGACTCTGCAAAGTCGCATCCGAAGCCTCATTGAGAAGGATATCAATATGTCAATGTTATTCAGGTAATGCTAGTTCGCCGGACCCTGCCGTGCCAGCGATGGCCTCTCCGCCTGTGGGAGTTTAACCCAGAAGGGACACAGACTCTTCAGCACTTCTTTGGCACTATGCACGAAGGAATGTGGAAATTATTCTTCGGAAGATGAAAACAATGGCCAGACACCACCGAAGATACTGGCCTAGACTGTAACCATCCAGACACCCCGGTAAGTACTCGTCCGCCAAACACCTCATAATCAGATATCCTGTGGTAAGACACTGAGAAAACCATCTTTTTCCAGTGCTGGATAAAGAAAGCGGAACAGATTAGGTGTCCGGCCCCTCTTCCCAAAGACTCAGCAGACCCCGTGTTAACAAGTATGCTGGCACCGGCACCGTACTAGGCGCCGGCAAGGGAGGGCAAGGTGGAGAGTGAGAAGACCCGGGATGACCTTCGTTCCAGAGGTAAATTAGATATTGAGTCCGGAGAAATCGACATTTCCTCGCTCGAAGACAAAGGCGAAGGAGAAGCCAGTATCCCTTCTCCATTCAGGAGGAAAAGGGCCGCCTCCGAAGGTTGGGAGGGGCGGTCTCTTAAGAGGGGCAAGATGCCACCGTCGAGCGGCTCGGGATTGGAAGGCGACGCTGTTGAACAGCCCCGTCATGAGGACAAGCCCTCAACCAAACCGTAAGTGAATCCGGGGTGCTTTGATAGCGTCCCGCACCTTTCCTGTTACCGAAGAGATACGTAACGTGCCTATGTATTTTTACAGTTTGGCATAGAGTTTTTCTGGGCAATCCTCTTCATCGGGAGATCTCCTCCCAGAGATGATGGAAACCGAGACGCCTCCCCCGACCTCCTCGCCCAATAAGGCGGACGATCCGAAGTGTCATCTCGGAGGGTTTTTCTTGATCAACAAGCTGTGCAGGGGATGAAAGAGGCAGTACCCGAAGGTGGACCTCCGATCGTTCGGGATTCGGGGGCCAATAATGAAGGCCCCGGACTGTCCGGTTTTCAGCCAACGATGATTCTGGAGACGGGTGAACGGGTTCCTTCAAAGGATGGTCGTGCTCCTACAGCGGCTTCCGGAGACCCGGCGGCGCCGGATATATTGAGGGATATGCTGCGAAAAGCATCTGCCTTCGGGGAACATCATACCTTGATGGGTATGGTGGTTGAGAAGATTCTGTCCGCGAAGAGCGGATTGAATGAAGCCTTCATGAGTCTGCTAAGAGGCTTCGAGGTTTGTGATGTAATGTTTTCAACTATATTTTATTTGCAAAGATGCACCTGTGTATAGGTAGTAGCCCCTGAGACTTTGGTTGGCTTCCCATGGGAGGCGAACGGATCGAGGATCAAGAAGAAATATTCAAGGACTAATCTGCTTAACTTGAACATAGGCTGCTTCCCCCTGGCTACTTCCCAGACTACGGATATTGCCGAGCTGCAGCGGAAGCTTGATGTGGCACGGGATGACATTGCGTTAATCAATATGCGTCTTGACGAGTCGCAAGGTATGTATTCAGGGCAGTCCCTTCACATACATTTTTGTGATATAAGCATGATGCTGAAAGTTATATGCTGGAATATGCATGGCTGCAGATGGTGTTGCCGCCGTTGAAATTCTTCGGGCGGAGCTGGCCCGGGCCAAGGAGGAGGCCCGTTTTAGTAACGCGGCTGCCGAAAAGGCATCGGCTGAGTTAATAGCCGAACAAGCTGCTCGGCGCCAAGACGAGGAGAAGATATCCACGATGGCGCTCGAACTAAAAAATGCTGCTAGCCGCTGTGAACTTCTTGAGAAGGAGAATGAAGCCAAAAGGGCTGAACTTGACAAGGCCTTACGAGAGGCGAGAGAAGCGCGGTCTGAATCCAGAGCAGCCCGTGAGGAGATCCGGCAAGCTAGGGAGATTGCGGCTGGTAAGCCCTTTTTGCTACAGTCTAAGTTCGGCAATCTGAACTATGCTCAGCTTAACCAAGTGTGGAGTTCTCCGGACGAGTTTTTAGACATGCCGAAGAGTTCTTCCGATGGGGCGCAGTTTTACCAAGCGCGAGAGGGGTATGCAACTGAGAAGCTTTTCTAGTCACAATTTGGCGCGTCAAAGCACCCCCTGTTGCTGAATGAACAGATGTCCCAATGGGCCGAGCTTCATAGGATATCCGGCACTACCATGAAGAACGTCATAATCCGGTTGTGACCAACGGAGCCTGTTCCGAATAGCTACTTCGGCTTGGTGCAGCGGCTTGTTGATGCGGTGCCACGTATCGACGCTGTGAAGCGGTCGGTGTGCATTGAGGGTGCACGGATGGCCTTTGCCCGAGTCAAGACATTCTGGGGGAAGATGAAGGCCATCGATGTTGCGGCGAAGAATCCACCCAAGGGCAAGGACCGTTACGCACCAGAGCATTATTTTGAAGCCGTCTTAGAGGCCGCCCGCTTGATAGAGGGTCAATGCTCGGAAGACATAATATTCGAGTGAGGTGTATGGGAATTATAAAAGAAAATTTTATAGTTAATCTATTTTTATGTTTTGCTCGAAAGCTTGTTTTCCTCCTGTGCGGCTGTTTTTATATAATCTGAAAGTTTTCCAATCGTCGGCTTCAGCCCCCTCGTAGGAAGTACGGGGGTGTTCAGAAAAGCATTTGATCACTCTTGACCCAACATCTTGGTCCATGAAGGAGGTGATAATGCGGAGAACCAGGCAATAAGACTATAGGGCGTTAACACTTTCACTTAGCCATAGGAGTTTTATAGGGGGGACTACGATATAGCCCCTGGTATGTGTACGGCTTATTCCAATATGGTGCGTTACATATATGACCTGAAGAAAAAGGGTCCTTCGTGTGATACGGAGGGAATCGCGACAGATTCCGATAAGTCATCGAGTGGTTGACCAGCTCTTGCAGCATCATGACAGTCGGTTTTCGGCTTTCTCTACTGAGGTGCTTGACCAAATGAACCGGAAGCACAATCGCAGTAGTTCTCCCTTTAGTACCCTAGCCGATAGAGCGGAACGTAAGGTAGCAAGCACAGGAGCCGGGCAACCCAACCATTGACCCAAGATATGATTTGGAGCTGATGCATATAAGGCCAAACTCGCGATGCCGAAGTACACTGTAAAGCAGTTCGGACTTTGTTGGCAACTCATTTGTTCCCATACCGAGCCCCTGGCAGGTTATGCCGAGGTATATCTATGAAACAACCATAGGAGCCATATTCATTTGCGAAAAGACATGAATGATTAATTCGGATAATGTTTACTGGGACCTGAGCGGTATGCCAATGATTACTTTATATATAAAAAGACCACAACCCCGGCTATTTGACATGCCCGGGGTCAAAGGCGGAGGAAAAAGGCATGTTACAGGCTCGAAATAAAGAGTGCGGTCTACAAAAAGTTTATTTTGGACCTCCTGTCGCACATCTGCGCCATCCGTCCTCGGCGAGGGGAATCCTTGACGGAAGTAGCCCCCTAGGTGACTGTACGGATCCAAACTCCGATGGAGTCAGTTTAGATGTTTGTCCTTTGCGTCACCTGTTTTTAAGAGATAATGAAGAAAAAAAATGGAAAGTGGATAAAAAATGTTACGGGAATGCTTGCAGGCTTGTCCGTATTGTGCTTCCGCCAATGCCCATGGTATCTTAAGTGCGTAGTGATGTATGCGCGGTACAAATTTTGCGGGTATATGAGGTGGGCGGTGGAAGCCGAACTGCTATTTCCGCTCCGGGATTGATCGATCCTCGGGGGGAAATTGCTTCTGGCCCCCGGTATTTGGTTGGTGAACCTGTCTGTCGTCCCTATCGCCTGGTGGCCTCCTCCCCTTGTGTTCGGCGTTGAGCTTGCCGGCCTGCTTGAAGACCCAACAACTTCTGTTGGTATGATTAGCTGGTTTACCGGGGTGGCCGTGAATCTGGCAGGGTCGGTCCAATATCCTGTCTAGGTTGGATGGTCCGTCTTGGTTCGCCTTGAATGGCTTTTTCCATTGACCGGGTTTGGGATTGCTGAATCCTTCGTTGACCCTCTGTCGCGTGATCTTTCATTATCATTGCGACTGTTGTGTTTGCTTCGTCGTGGCTTGCCATTGCCGTCTCGGATTTCGGAAGTGCCCGAGTCACTGGCGCTGTTGCTTCTACGAGTGAGCCAACTGTTTTCTCCCACGCAAATGCGAGTCATTAGAGCGGTAAGGGCTGTCATGGATTTAGGTCCTTCTTGACCGAGGTGGCGTGCAAGCCATTCATCTTGGACGCTGTGTTTGAAGGCCGGAAGGGCTTCCGCGTCCGGATAGTCGACGATTTGGTTCTTTTTAACTAAGAACCTAGTCCAGAGCTTCCTGGATGACTCTCCGGGCTGCTGGACAATGTGACTTAAGTCATCGGCGTTCGGTGGCCGGACATTGGAAGTTGTCGTGAAAGGCGTCTCCCAAATCTTCCCAGCTGCCAATAGAATTTTCCGGCAGACTGTTTAACCAGTTTCGAGCTGGTCCTTTGAGTTTTAGTGGTAGGTATTTGATGGCATGAAGGTCATCTCCGCGGGCCATGTGGATATGGAGGAGGAAGTCCTCGATCCATACCGCGGGATCCGTTGTTCCGTCGTATGATTCGATATTCGTGGGTTTGAACCCGTCTGGGAATTCATTCTCCATTACTTCATCTGTGAAGCAAAGAGGGTGTGCGGTGCCTCTATGTTGGGCCACACTGCGACGTACCTCTGATGGAGTCCATTTGCGGTTTTCGGCCCGGGCGTGGCTAGGTTTGTCATGTCCGAAGGTAGCCGTCGTCGCGTGTCGAGGCACGTCCTCGCGATCCGTAGATCGATCTTGCGTGTCCTGCTCTACTGTTCAAGTCCTGTTGAAGGTCATATGTACAACCCCGAGCTGTTTTATGCTTGCCTTTACGGTGAGGTGGGGCGGTCTGGTGTTCGGCTTGAGTTGCCGCTATATCCGGACCAAGTTGTGGTCGAGCTGCCGCATTGTGCGATGATGGTACGGGCTCCAGCGCCTCGTCATCGAACTGAGGTAGCAATCTACGCTTTGGGTAGCTTTTGGCTGGGCCACTAAGGCCGTATTCTTCGGTGGCCAGGACTTCGGTCCATCTATCATTCAGCAGATATTGGTCCGCTTGAAGCTGCAGCTGCTTCTTTTTCAGGCTCCTTGTAGTGGCTATTAGCCGTTGTTTGAAGCGCTCCTGCTCAAGAGGTTCCTCAGGCATGATGAAATCCTTGTTGCCGAGGCTCTCCTCTTCCTCGGAGAGCGGAAGATAATTACTGTCCTCCGACTCTCCGTGTATGGCCTGTTCGTCAGGGCTAACTCGCCCATTTTCCCGTCCCCCCTGTTCGGAGGTTACCTTGATGGGGTCTTCGTTATTTTCGGCATCATCCGGAGTATTATTTTTTCCGGTGCCCGTACTGCAGTCTTTGGAACGACGTGACTTAGAGCGGCGTCGAGGAAGCTGGTGCTTGGGCTATCTCTCAGGAGGTTAATCCTCAACTGGATCCTCTTTGTCATCGTTGTTAGTTTTTTCAGGCGTGTCCACCATGTATACGTTGTAGGAAGAAGTGGCCATCCGTCGTCCAGTGAATGGTGGGTTTTGGCCTTGCTCCTTGTCGGCATCGTCATCCATACTGGCGATGTCTTCGGAGCCATAGTCAAGCATGTCGGTTAAATCCTCGACAGTGGCTATGAAGTGGGTGGCGGGTGGGAAGCAAAATTCCCCATCACCAGCCTCTAGTTCGAACCGTACATAGTTCGGCTGTGAGTCCCCTGCCAAGGACAAGTTCTTTAATGAGTTCAGCACATCGCCCAAGGGCGAGTGCTGGAAGATGTCTGCGGCGCTGAACTCGAAGATCGATAAGCGATCAAGTTCGGTATCCGCGAACTCACATGGTTCGGAACTTATACCCGGAGAAGAGTCCGTAGTTCCGGTGACACGAGTATTGCGTGAGGTTAAGTCCATGTGCGGCTCCAACGCCGGGGAATCTGTGGCCTCCGTGGTGGGGTTGAGCCTCCAATCCTTGGATGCCGCAGTGTGCTCTGGATCTAAGGCCAGAGTGGTCACAGGAGCTATCTCCTGGATGCCGTCTGACGACAGTATTAGGTCATGTTCGTCAAGGTGACTAGGAGCGGTCGCCGCGGTCTCGAATCCGGCGAATATCAAATCTCCACGGATGTCCGCAACGTAATTCAAGCTCCCAAATCTGACCTGATGGCCAGGGGCGTAGCTATCAATCTGCTCCAGGTGGCCAAACGAGTTGGCCCGCAGTGCGAAGCCGCCGAACACGAAGATCTGTCCGGGGAGGAAGGTTTCTCCTTGGACAACGTCATTGTCGACGATTGAAGGGGCCATCGAGCCTTTTGGGGACGACACAGTGGAACTCTTATTGAAAGCACCAATGTCAGTGTCAAAACCGGCGGATCTCTGGTAGGGGGTCCCGAACTGTGCGTCTATGGTCGATGGTAACAGGAGACAGGGGACATGATGTTTACCCCAGGTTCGGGCCCTCTCTATGGAGGTAATACCCTACTTCCTGCTTGATTGATCTTGATGAATATGAGTATTACAAGAGTTGATCTACCACGAGATCGTAATGGCCAAACCCTAGAAGTCTAGCCTGTATGACTATGGTAATGAGTATGTCTTTTCCGGACTAAGTCCTCCGGTTTATATAGACACCGGGAGGATCTAGGGTTACACAAGGTCGTTTACAAAGGAAAGGAATCTGTATATTCGGTCGCCAAGCTTGCGTTCCGCTCCAAGGAGAGTCCCATCCGGACACGGGTGCAGTCTTCGGTCTTCGTATCTTCACAGCTCATCAGTCCGGCCCATGGCTAACAGGCTGGACGCCCGAGGACCCCTTAGTCCAGGACTCTCTCAGCTAGCCCCTCCTGCCTTTCCCTCCACACGGGAGAAAGGAAAAAGGGGGGGGGCACCACCCTCCCCTACCTTTCGCCGCTCTCCTAGAAAGGAAAAGGGGGGCGCGACTTGGGGGAGGACCCCAAGTAGGATTCGGCCTACTTGGGCACCTCCTTGGCTGCTCCTCCCTCACCCCCAAGAGGGCGCCACATAGAACCACGACGATTGCTTAGTCGTGTGTGGCGCCCCCTCCACCGTTTACACCCTCGGTCATATTTTCGTAGTGCTTAGGCAAAGCCCTGGACGTCACCCTCTTGCTGGATCAAGAAGCCGTGGACGTCACTGATACGTCTCCAACGTATCTATAATTTTTGATTGTTCCATGCTATTATATTATCATTCTTGGATGTTTTATAATCATTTTATATCATTTTTTGGTACAAACCTATTGACATAGTGCCAAGTGCCAGTTACTGTTTTTTGCATGTTTTTTACATCAGGTAATCAATATCAAACAGAGTCCAAATGCAGTGAAACTTTTTGTGGATTTTTTTGGACCATAAGACATCCAATGGGCCGGAGAAGCGCCTGGGGGTGCTCCGAGGGGAGCACAACCCACCAGGGCGCGCCTGGAGGCCCAGGCGCGCCCTGGTGGGTTGTTCCCACCTCGGGTGCCCCCCGAACCGCCTCTTTGCTCTATAAATACCCCAATATTCCAGAAACCCTAGGAGAGTCGACGAAAATCAATTCCAGCCGCCACAGAGTCCAGAACCACCAGATCCAATCTAGACACCAGCACGGAGGGGTTCACCACTTCCATTGGTGCCTCTCCGATGATGCGTGAGTAGTTCTTTGTAGACCTTCGGGTCCGTAGTTAGTAGCTAGATGGCTTCCTCTCTCTCGTTTGATTCTCAATACAATGGTCTCTTGGAGATCCATATGATGTAACTCTTTTTGCGGTGTGTTTGTTGGGATCCGATGAACTTTGATTTTATGATCGGATCTATCTCTTTTTATCCATGAAAGTTATTTGAGTTTCTTTGATCTCTTATATGCGTGATTGCTTATAGCCTCGTATTTCTTCTTTGATATTTGGGTTTTGTTTGGCCAACTTGATCTATTTATCTTGCAATGGGAAGAGGTGCTTTGTAGTGGGTTCGATCTTACGGTGCTTGATCCCAGTGACAGAAGGGGAACCGACACGTATGTATCGTTGCTACTAAGGATAAAACGATGGGGTCTATTTCTACATAAATAGATCTTGTCTACATCATGTCATCATTCTTATTGCATTACTCCGTTTCTCCATGAACTTAATACACTAGATGCATGCTGGATAGCAGTCGATGTGTGGAGTAATAGTAGTAGATGCAGGCAGGAGTCGATATACTAATCTCGGACGTGATTCCTATATAATGATCATTTCCTGCATATCGTCATGATTATTTGAAGTTCTATCAATTTCCCAACAGTAATTTGTTTACCCACCGTTTGCTATTTTTCTCGAGAGAAGCCACTAGTGAAACCTACGGCTCCCGGGTCTCTTTCTCATATTATTTGCCTTTGTGATCTATTTTATTTGCCTTTTATTTTCAGACCTATTAAACCCAAAAATACAAAAATACCTTTTTGCAATTTATTTTATTTGGCGTTCGATCTATAAACTTATTACAACTCTCACGTCCGTTTGCCAATTTCTGGCGCCGCTACCTGAAAGGGATTGACAACCCCTTTAATACGCAAGGATGCGAGTATTTGTTATTTGTGTGCAGGTGCTGATTACATAGTGTTTCTTGGTTCTCCTACTGGTTCGATAACCTTGGTCTCATCACCGAGGGAAATACCTACTGTCGCTGTGCTGTATCATCCCTTCCTCTTTGGGAAAATACCAACGTAGTCCTAGCAGACATCAAAAGGAATTTGTGGCACCGTTGATGGGGAGGATCTTCAACATCTACCAGGTTCCTAATCACAAATACCATGTTCTCGTAATTTATATTATTTGCCATTTGCCTCTCGTTTTCCTCTCCCCCACTTCACAAAAAATTGCCGTTTTATTTGCCCTCTTTTTCGTTCGCTGTTTTCTTGCCGGATCTGTTTTTGAGTGCAATCTTGTTGCGTAGTCATCATGACTCAAGATAACACCAAGTTGTGTGATTTCTCAAATACCGACAACAATGATTTTATTGGCACCCCGCTTGCTCCTCCCGCCACTATTGCAGAGTCTTGTGGTATTAATACTGCTTTGCTGAATCTTGTGATGAAAGATCAATTTTTCGGTACTCCTAAAGAGGATGCCGCGTCCCATCTTAATACCTTCGTGGAATTATGCGATATGCAAAAGAAAAAAGATGTGGACAATGATGTTGTGAAGATGAAATTATTTCTGTTTTCTTTGCGTGATTCTGCAAAAAAATTGGTTTTCTTCTTTGCCTCACAATAGTATCGGTTCTTGGAATAAGTGCAAAGATGCTTTTGTCACTAAGTATTTTCCGCCCGCAAAAATTATTTCCCTTAGTACCCAGATCATGAATTTCAAGCAACCTGAACATGAGCATGTTGCACAATCTTGGGAAAGGATGAAAATGATGCTAAGGAATTGCCCAACTCATGGGTTATATCTTTGGATGATCATACAATTTTTTTATGCGGGGTTGAATTTTGTTTCTCGTAATCTTTTAGATTCCGTCGTGGGTGGGACTTTTATGGAAATTACTTCGGGTGAAGCCACCAAATGGCGATAATATTATGGAAAATTGTTCACAATGGCATACCGAAAGAGCTCGTACTAGTAAAAAAGTTAATTCAGTTGAAGAAATTTCTTCTTTGAGTGAAAAAGTTGATGCTCTTATGAAATTGGTTGCTAGTAAAAGTGCCCCTATTGATTTCAATGATATGCCTTTGTCTACTTTAATTGAGGAAAATAGTGATGCCGTAGATGTGAATTTTATCTCGCGAAATAATTTCAATAACAATGCTTTATAGAGGTAATTTTAATCCTAGGCCTTTTCCTAGTAATTCCTCTAATAATTATGGTAATTCCTATGGAAATCCTTCTTATAATAATAATAGGAACACCTCTGATCTAGGGAATAATATTAAAGAATTTATCAACACGCAAAAAGTTTTCAACACTACCATAGAAGAAAAGTTGAATAAGATTGATGATTTATCTAGAAGTGTTGATAGAATTTCTCATGATGTAGAAAATCTCAAGATGAAAAATTTTGTGCCTAAAGTTGATGAATCAGTTAAATCTCTTTATGCTTGTATGGATGAAAGTAATTAAAAGAACAACTATGCTTAGAGCTAGAAGATAATTTTTAGAAAAAGCGTTTTCTAGTAATTACTTTCGTAAAAGTGATGAAGATCTTAAAATGATTGGTGTTTCTTCTATTAATTCCTTGTTCAGTAAAGTTAAGATTGATGAAAAAGGGACTCGAGAAGAGTCAACTTTAGCTAGAAGGCGTCCCGATAATTCGGAGGGTGAAAATCTTGTTGAGAAAATTGATAAAAGTGGGTTTGAAGAGGTCAAAACTTTAACTAGTGATGTACCCACTCTTTTGGATTACAAAGACTTTAATTATGATAGTTGCTCTTTGATTGATTGTATTTCTTCATTGCAATCCATGATAAATTCACCCCATGCTTATGAACAAAATAGAGCTTTTACTAAACATATTGTTGATGCTATGATGAAAGCTTTAGAAGAAAAGTTGGAATTAGAAGTCTCAATTCCTAGAAAATGGCAAGATGAATGGGAACCTACTATCAAAGTCAAGAATAAAAATTATGAGTGTTTTGCTTTATGTGACTTGGGTGCTAGTGTTTCTACAATTCCGAAATCTTTATGTGATGTGCTTGGTCTTACCGATATTGAAGAATGTTCTTTAAACTTGCACTTGGCGGATTATACTATTAAAAGCCTATGGGAAGAATTAATGATGTTCTTATTCTTGCAAAGAGGAATTATGTGCCCATATATTTTATTGTTCTTGATATTTATTGCAATCCGTCTTGTCCAATTATTCTTGGTAGACCGTTTTGTTGGGAAACATAGCATGCAATTTCAAAAAATTTCCTACGATCACGCAAGATCTATCTAGGAGATGCATAGAAACGAGAGGGGGAGAGTGTGTCCACGTACCCTTGTAGACCGAAAGCGGAAGCGTTAGGTTAACACGGTTGATGTAGTCGAACGTCTTCACGATCCTACCGATCTAGTACTGAACGTACGACACCTCCGAGTTCAGCACACGTTCAGCTCGATGACATCCCTCAAACTCTTGATCCAGCAGAGGGTCGAGGGAGAGTTTCGCCAGTACAACGGCGTGGTGACGGTGATGGTGATGTGATCCGCGCAGGGCTTCGCCTAAGCACTACAACGCTATGACCGGAGGACTAAACTGTGGAATGGGGCACCACACACGGCTAAGAGAATAACTGTTGTCCTTTGGTGTGTCCACCTGCCCCCGTATATAAAGGAGGGGAGGAGGAGGCCGGCCACCAAGGGGGTGCGCCAAGGGGGGGGAGTCTTACTAGGACTCCACTCCTAGTAGGATCCGCCCCCCTTTTTTCCTTTCTCATCGAAGGGAAAAAGGGAAGCAGAGAGAGATGGATAGGGAAGGAGGAAAGGGGGCCACGCCCCCTCCCCCTTGTTCAATTCGGACTCCCTTGGGGGGGGGGGGCGCCACCCTGTGGGCTCCCCTCTCTTTCTCCCCTATGACCCATGAAGGCCCATTACTTCCCCGGCGGGTTCCCGTAACCCCTTGGTACTCTGATAAATATCCGAAACGTCCCGAAACCATTCCGGTGTCCGAATACTATTGTCCAATATATCAATCTTTACCTCTTGACCATTTCGAGACTCCTTGTCATGTCCGTGATCTCATCCGTGACCCGAACAATCTTCGGTCACCAAAACACATAACTCATAATACAAATCGTCATCGAACATTAAGCGTGCGGACCCTATGGGTTCGAGAACTATGTAGACATGACCGAGACATATCTCCGATCAATAACCAATAGCGGAACCTGGATGCTCATATTGGTTCCTACATATTCTACGAAGATCTTTATCGGTCAAACTGCAATAACAACATACGCCATTCCCTTTCTCATCGGTATGTTGCTTTCCCGAGATTCGATCGTCGGTATCGTCATACCTAGTTCAATCTCATTACTCGCAAGTCTCTTTACTCATTCCGTAATGCATCATCCCGCAACTTACTCATTAGCCACATTGCTTGCAAGGCTTATAGTGATGTGCATTACCGAGAGGGCCCAGAGATACCTCTTCGATACTCGGAGTGAAAAATCCTAATCTCGATCTATGCCAACCCAACAAACACCTTCAGAGACACCTGTAGAGCATCTTTATAATTGCCCAGTTACGTTGTGACGTTTGATAGCACACAAGGTGTTCCTCCGGTATTCGGGAGTTGCATAATCTCATAGTCAGAGGAATATATGTATAAGTCATGAAGAAAGCAATAGCAATAAACTTAACAAATATTATGCTAAGCTAACGGATGGGTCTTGTCCATCACATCATTCTCCTAATGATGTGATCCCGTTCACCAAATGACAACACATGTCTATGGTTAGGAAACTTAACCATCTTTGATTAACGAGCTAGTCAAGTAGAGGCATACTAGGGACACTTTGTTTTGTCTATGTATTCACACATGTATCAAGTTTCCGGTTAATACAATTCTAGCTTGAATAATAAACATTTATCATGATATAAGGAAATATAAATAACAATATTATTATTTCCTCTAGGGCATATTTCCTTCAGTCTCCCACTTGCACTAAAGTCAATAATCTAGATTACATAGTAATGATTCTAACACCCATGGAGTCTTGGTGCTGATCATGTTTTGCTCGTGGAAGAGGCTTAGTCAACGGGTCTGCAACATTCAGATCCGTATGTATTTTGCAAATCTCTATTTCTTCCTTCTTGACTTGATCATGGATGGAGCTAAAGTATCTCTTGATGTGTTTGGTTCTCTTGTGAAATCTGGATTCCTTTGCTAAGGCAATTGCTCTAGTATTGTCACAAAAAAATTTCATTGGACCCGATGCACTAGGTATTACACCTAGATCAGATATGAACTCCTTCATCCAGACTCCTTTATTTGCTTCTTCCGAAGCAGCTATGTACTCCGCTTCACACATAGATCCCGCCACTGCGCTCTGCTTGGAACTGCACCAACTGACAGCTCCACCATTCAATATAAATACGTATCCGGTTTGCGACTTAGAGTCATCCGGATCAGTGTCAAAGCTTGCATCGACATAACCACTTACGACAAGCTCTTTGTCAATGTAACATTCAAAAATTCTAAATTTTGGAATGCTATATTAAATAAATAGTTTTGTTTGATTGTTCGATCTTGGTGTGGTTGCTTGTGTGAAATTGAGTGAAATTTGAAACTTTTTGAAAGTTAAATGAGAGGGAATAAAAGGACTTTCCCAAACTTTCATCTTGCATTTGTGATCTCCATGAATTCAAATTTATTTCATCACGAAACCCTGGAGTGAAGATGACATGACTTCTTCCATTTAAATAAATGAAAAGGGTTTCAAAAAGATTTGAATTCCATTTGGAACTATTTCAAATTCAGAAACTTTAAGCAACTCAATGATATTCATGAGAGAAGATTAAAAGAATCAAATTTAAAGTCCCTTTGAGGGTATTTTGAAAATCATTTTCAATTTGGAGTTATTTGGGTTTTATTCAAATTATTTTTCTCCAAAAATAAAATAATGGAAAATAGGGTAAAATGATTCCCTACATTAGAAAATTGGAGAAAAATGGTTTTGAAATCATTTGGTATCTTAAAATATTTTTATTTGGTTTTAAAATAAACCACTAGCACTGTTTGCTTTATTTTATTTTTTGTGGAATTTATTTGACGCTAAAAAATGTTCATGTTGTAGAAAATCTTTTTCTAATTTTTTTGATATATAGTATGCTATATAAAATTATTATTATTTTTGACTTTTTATTTTATTTTATTTTATTCCGAACTGGGCCGGCCTAGCCGAGCCAGGCCAGGCCCAGCCGCGCCGCTCGCCGCCGCCTACCCCGAGTCCGGCCAGGACACGGGAGGAGCCGCCGCCGCCCGGGACTCCGCCTCCCGAGGCCGAGCCCCCCCTTTATAAGCTGCACCCCGGGCCCCGTAGACCCCGTCAGCCACCGCCTCTCTCCGCAACCCCGCCGCGCGAGCCCGCGCCACCGCAACGCGCCGCCGCCGTCTTCCGCCCGCGCCGCTCGCCACCGCCGAGACGCGCCAGGCCTCCACAGCCTCTGCCGCCGCTTCAGCCGCTAGAGTTCGTTGCCGATTCTCATCGGAAAAACCGGTAAAACCCTAGATCGGGTTTTTTGGTTTACCCCCAGTTTTCCCCGTTTTTGTTTCGGTTTCTTTTCGGTTCGATCTAGTTAGCGAACGATTTCCGTTTAGGAAGTTTTAGAGAACGTTTTCGTTTTGTAGATCTGTTTAGCGAATGTTCGTTCGGTAGGCTTTTCTTTTTCTTTTTTCTTTTTAGTTTTCGGCCAGGGACCTAGATGTAATTAGTTTTCTTACAGATTAGTCCCTGTTCTTCAAACGATCACAACTTTTACACTGTTTATCCAAATCCAAAGAAACCAATGCACACTTCTTCGTTATGATCTCCTCTATCCAGATAACCAACTTAAGCATATTTTTGAAAGTATAAAATTTGATTTCAAACAGATTTGAATTCAAACTTCTTTTGTTCATAACTTGAGTTTTATAACTCCGATTTAGTTGATTCTTTTTGCAAATCGAAGCTCTTGACCTAAGGTTTTTGATAAGACCAAATCCACCTAATTTTGGTACTGTTAGAAATTGTTTTCTGTTGCAAGTGTTATTTGCCTGTTTTCGAAGTTTTCCGAGATATTTTCTTTGAATTTTATGCTTGAGTGCTTATGTATGCAATTGCTTGCTTACGATAGGTTGATCGGAGTGTGACGAGTAGAACTATCAGGAGTTATGAGTGCGAAGCATCTTCATCAACAGTACAAGGCAAGTTCACACTTTGATCATACTCTGTTATACCCAGTTTTACTTGCATTAGTTTCACCCTCAAACATTGCATGAGTTGGATTGGGAATTGGGGCATTGCTATGTGGTCCATGAGGCAGGAACCTATTACTTTTGATCACCCCAGGAGTATACGCTTTGTTACTTATTGCTTAGCCATGCTCGTAAACGTGGATTGGTATGAGAGATTCATGAAAGTTGCGAGAGTAATATTAACTAAGGGAAACTTAAGGTGGCTACTTTAACACACATCTCATGGTTGGGGCACCCTGGGGATATACCAGTGGCTTGCCCGGGCACCTGGGGAATCCAGTGTTGTCCTAGGAGATCCCGGGGTATCCGTGAGATCATCCTATTGGAATGCCACCCAGGCTCAAAGGGATCATAAGATTATTCATGCTAGAAACTTCCGTGTGCAGCCACAAGCCATTATGGGCTCTGGCATAGTTGAGTAAGTTGTGGGAAACCTTTCCATGATAGGCTAGCATATGTAGGGGATTGTAGGTGTACCGGCCTATCTATCGGTTAAGGGGACCTCTTTAGAAAGACTGTGTCTCGATCATCCATTTCTCAAACATCAGGCAGTGCAAGAAATTCAACGGGGGAGATCGAATCTTGTGGGGAAAAGAGCGCAAACCTCTGCAGAGTGTACAAACTAATTATGATTAGTCGTGTCCCTGGTTATGGACATGTTGAATATCTGGTATTTGAATTATTGGTTGATCTCATCATTCTATTTAATGAAATTGTTGGGTTATTAATGATTTGGTGATTTTGGGATTGAGTTGGGGTTACCTTCTCAATATGGGTAATTTAACTTAGTAGTAAATAAAATTTATTCCTTTGTTGTAGGGAAAAATTAGCTTTATGCAAAATTTAAACTTAGAGCCTCCACCAGCCAAATATGCATGTAGTGATAGCTATTATTCATCATTTCTCTATTGTGTGAATTTGCCAGTACATTCAATGTACTGATCTACATGGCTGCAACGTCTCATGTTGCAGGATTCTTACGACGAGTAAGTGATACGTTAGGGTTACGCTGTCTACACTCAACTTTGTCGTTGGCATTGTTGGGAACTCCACAACCTTGTTGTTAGTTCCGCTATATGGATTGAGGTAATAGTATTTATGTTACTTTATACATGTGATTTACCTCTGTTATAAATCCTCGAGTACTGTGTGTGTCAGCATACCGATCCAGGGATGACACTTAAGCACAAAGACTTGATCCATTCGGGTCGGGTCTCTACAAGATGGTATCAGAGCACATGTTGACTATAGCACGTGACCCCTAGAAACTGGCAAGCCCATGCGAAAGATTTTCTCTAAAACTTTATTTTCAAAAAAGATCTTTTACCTCTCTTCTTTTCCGAGCTTTATCAAATATTCCCTTTTAGTTAGACTATACCCCTTTCCCCTTTTAACCACACGAAGATTCGAGTGATGAGACCACTCCAAGAAGTACAAGATATCAGACAACTAAGTCCACTTCAGAATGAAGAGGATTTTATCATGCATTATAATAATGGAAACTACAACAGTTGAAGACTCCGAAGAATTTCCGGATTGGTATGACCTAGGAAGGCTACCCTTATGGAATTTGCCAGACTATGGAAGCTGTCAATACCCGAGATCAAGGTGTGTCGGAGAAAGACCGGAACATGGAGCGTTAAAACTAGAAGTTTTTGTCAAAAAAACCCTAAGGCAGGAGATTTCAACTATGGAATGGTAGCTCATGGCAATGACATGGGCATAAACACGGCTATCCATGATGTTACCGCTCGCCTATGCTAGTGTCACTGTGACGGGTTAAGCATGCATTTCTTCGAAAGGATTTGAATGACAAAAGGACTAATGGAGCACCTATCAGCAAAAGATGAAGTTTTAACCTCAGCTGGTGTATCGCTAGGATCTGGAGTATTACATTAGGAATTTTAAGATGGACTTGCAGGAAGACATATTTGACAAGAAAGCATTTCGTGAAGAACCCAGGACCCAGAAGCTGAAAGTAGCCAAGCTGGAGGAGAAAAACCTCGAGATACCGGAGATTCATCTGGAACTGAAGGACAGTAGGAGCATGGTTCATGCCAAAGATGTTGAAACCCAGAAGTTTGGAACGCAACTCCAGAAATATTAAAGGACATCACGAGAGACTTTGCGTCAACAGAGATGATCTGGCAAAAGAACTTGAGAAGGACAAGCACGATCGGAAGAAGTCATCGGGGACATGAACAAGACTTGAAGAGTTTGGTGACTTTGAAGATTTATTGACCTTTAGAAGACCAAACCCCTATTATATACTTGCGTTAGATGCGACGATTGTGAGCTGTCATTTGTTTGATGTTTTTCCGACAGCCACAAATAAAATTTGTCTCTTCAAAACTATTGTTTGTATTGTGTGTATCCCTCTCTATCTCTCTTATTTCACCCCAAAACCCTTGGAACCAATAGAGGATGAATGGAGATGAACTCATATTTTCTCGACCGATGAGTCAATTGGACATGGACCAATGGATTCAGAACATGGAAGATCACATGAAGAATAACACTTAGCCGGAAAGGATATGGCCCAACATGCTCTTCAGTGTTTTGAAAGAGGTGATGCTACTTGGTAGAGGATGTAACAAACCATCAATGGATGGCAAGGAGTAACCACTTGGAAAGAATATAAGTTGACTCTGCAAAGGTTTCGTCTTGTGTCCCAGAAATTGAAGCCTTATGGAGATGAGATGAAGAAACTTTGTGCATGCAAGCTCTATGCAGAAATAGGACACAACCATAAAGAACACTAGGATGAATGCCCTCATTGTGAAGAAAGTCACCCAACTAGACATATTACTTGTTTCTTGTGTGAAGGGACTACCCACTACCCTGCTCAGTGTCACATTTACCCCGTGGTTCAAAGAACCATCTAGCAGAAGAAAGGAGCAATGAAAGGAGCAGTCATGGAAATTTTAGAAAAACCTGTGATGAAGGAAGAGGTGGAGGACACACCCAAAGAAGACCCAATTAAACCCTGCACCAAGTCATGCTATTCGTGTGGAGAAGAAGGACACATCTCCCAGAATTGTCTGAATGGGTATCTAGTTGAATTCCCCACAGAGGAAGTAGAGTATGACCCACATGAAATAGAAGCCCTAATTGGCAAGGGAAAGTCCAGGAATAGAAATAGATTGGATTCCAGGAACAACCCAATTTCTACAAAGAAGGACCCGAGTCATATCACATGTTTCAGGTGCAAAGATCCAGGGCACTACTTCAGCGATTGCCCAAGAAGGAGGCCGATCACCCAAGGAGGCTATGTAACCCCAAGGAAACCTCGAGACTTGTCAGAAGTAATATGTTACTGCTGTAATGAAGCAGGGCACTTGGCCAGAGATTGTCCCAATGAGGATATTCGTGTTAAATAAGTTGAGTCTGTGAGAAATATAGTAGTAGTAGTGGGAACATTTCTTTTTATATTAAGGTGTTGAGTTGAGGCATGTAATGGAAATGCATGAGACTGTAATAATTTGAGAATCAATAAAGTTAGCATCGTTGGTACCGATTTGGACTTTATGAGTTGTTACTCTATGAAGAAAGATTTTGACCATTTTCGAGGATATGAGAAATATGGTCTAGGGATGAATTTGTGCATTTCAAGGGTGGTAGTACGTACCCTGTGAGGACACTTGACCCCTGGAAAAGATAATGATATTCCACGGAGTGGACTTTGGACAAAATAAGTACGAGTTTTATCTCGATATGTGGGATTCCCCAAGAATATGAAGGGATGAAGTACTATCGGATATAAAGGAGTTATAATGTTGCTAATATGGACCTTTGCAACTACATGATGAGTCTGAGTAATCACGTCTTAGTTTGGTACCAATAAAAGGAAGGGAGACAATACAATTGGATGGATTTAAGAATGCTAGGAAGCTGGATGTTGGAATAATGATCAGTTGCCCCCAATGATTAATTCAAGGTTTAAAAGTGATGAGGTGAGCCCATAACCCACAGGCCCCAGGACCTGCCAAGAAGCAAGCACACTCTTGCTGAAGGAAAAACCCTGGAAGAAGTTATGACTTTATCAACAAACGATCTTATAGGAGTAATGCAAAACCTGAGAGTTGTGAAGGAACGATAGATGTTTGTTTGGCTTGCAGAATCCATGGTTTATCCGAACTTAGTATGTCGACAAGAGAAATTATGCAATGCTTGTGAGGATGACCGAGTGTTAGAATGCAAGATTCGCTAAACCATGTACAAGGTAATGATTTGGGCGCGGGATGGATTGATGAAAGGGTCGAGAAGAGGTGTCTAGAGGGAGATGAATAGACTCTTAGCAAGAAAAGTTGCAGTTTTTAAATTCTTTAAGTTGAAGTGGAGTTTTAGCACAAGTTCAAACATTCACAATACATATCAAGCAAGCATGATAAGAGTATATGAGCAGCGGAAAGTAAATCATGCAAGTTGCAAGAATGTAAAGGGATGGGATTGGAGTGTGCAAACGGAATTGGAGACACGAAGATTTTTTATCCATGGTTCCGATAGGTGGTGCTATCGTACATCCACGTTGATGGAGACTTCAACCCATGAAGGGTAACGGTTGCGTGAGTCCACGGAGGGCTCCACCCACGAAGGGTCCACAAAGAAGCAACCTTGTCTATCCCACCATGGCCATCGCCCACGAAGGACTTGCCTCACTAGGGTAGATCTTCACGAAGTAGGCGATCTCCCTGCCCATACAAACTCCTTGGTTCAACTCCACAATCTTGACGGAGGCTCCCAAGTGACACCTAACCAATCTATGAAACACCACTCTCCAAGAGGTAATAGATGGTGTGTTGATGATGAACTCCTTGCTCTTGTGCTTCAAATGATAGTCTCCCCAACACTCAACTCTCTATCATAGGATAGGATTTGGTAGAAATATGATTTGAGTGGAAAGCAACTTGGGGAAGGCTAGAGATCAAGATTTATGTGGTTGGAATGGAATATCTTGACCTCAACACAAGTGTAGGTGGTTCTCCCTCAGAAAATGTATGTTGGAAGTGTAGGCATGTTCTGATGGCTCTCTCCATGAATGAAGAGTGGGTGGAGGGGTATATATAGCCTCCACACAAAATCTAACCGTTACACACAAATCACCAAACTCGGTGGGACGAATTATAAAACTCGGTCAGACCGATTTGGTTCATAATGTGACCGTTAGGCATTTTGGTGGGACCGACATGATCAACTCGGTGGGACCGATGTGCTAGGGTTAGGGTAAAGCCTCATCTCGGTTGGACCGATTACACAAACTCGGTGGGACCGATTTTGGTAATAGGCAAACAGAGAGTTGGCCAAGCAAACTTAGTGGGACCGATTTCATATTCAGTGAGACCGAAATTAATGCAAGAGGCAACAGAGAGTTTGCAAGCCCATCTCGGTGAGACCGAGATCCCATCGGTTTGACCGAAATGATTAGGGTTTCTGGTAGTCGCTATGTCAAGAGAACTCGGTGGCGTCGGATAGAAAGTGTAACACCCCGGATGTAACTTTCCATATTTGTAACTCCAACTCTTGCCATTTTCGGCTTTGTGTTATGATATTCCCTTCGTGGTCGGGTTTTGTCTTTCGTTTTGCATTTTGTTCATGTCATGCATCTCATATCATGTCATCATGTGCGTTGCATTTGCATACGTGTTCGTCTCATGCATCCGAGCATTTTCCCCGTTGTCCGTTTTGCAATCCGGCGCTCCCACCTCCTCCGGCGCACCCCTCTTGCTTTCTTTTCGTGAGCGGGTGTTGAATGTTCTCGGAACGGACCGAGGCTTGTCAAGTGGCCTTGGTATACCACCGGGAGACCATCGGTCAAGTTTCGTTCCATTTGGAGGTCGTTTGGTACTCCTACGGTTAACCGGGTAACCGCAGATGCCTTCTGTGTGTTGCAGCAAAAACCCCTCTCTAAACAGCCCAAAACTCCTCCAAGTCATCTCCATGCTCTAGGTCGTTCGATCACGATCGTGTGGGCGAAAACCGCACCTCATTTGGACTCTCCTAGTTCCCTCTATCTATATAAATGTGAGACCCCCCGAAATTCCCGCAGTCCAAAACCCTAACCCGCTCCTCCGCGCCGCAGGACGTGTCCGCCCGGGGCCGGACACATCGGCGCCGCCGCCCGCATCCACTCCCGTGCTGCCACGTGGCAACCCGCCGCCGCACCCGCCGCGGCCCGGCGAGCCCGCAGCCGGCCCCCGGGCCCGAGCCGCCGGCGCCCGCCTCCGCGCCCCACGCTCCTCTTACCGTACGGACCCGCGCCCGCGCCGGCCGGCCCCGCCGCCTCGCCGCCGTCCGCCGCTCTGCCCCGCCTCCGTCGCCGCTGCGCACCACGGCGCTGCCCGCGCCCGACGCCGCCTCCCTCCGGCGCCGCCCCCTCTTCCCCGCCGACCACCGCGCCTCCCCGAGCCCTCCTCTCCACTCCGTCGGCCTCCTCCCGTCGCAACGCCGGCAGCCCCACCGCGCTCCGGTGAGCATCGGCCCCGATCCAGATCTGGAGACTGCCACGGTTAACCTCTCTCCCTCTCTTTTTCTCCAAGTCCCCGAGATATTTACAGTGCATGCCCATGTTCATTGCATCATAACTCCCTGAATATAGCTCCGTTTCGCGCGTGTAATATATCGAAATGTTCGTCTCGTGATGCTCTTCATTTTGTTCCATTGCACCATGTTCATTTGAGGCCATCTTGATTCCCAAATCTCTGGTGCAAGAGTGCTAGTTGCTGGTATCTGCTGTTACTTAGCAGAACTTGGAGATTTCTTATTTTTGTTGCATTTAATCTGCGTATCTTATGGGCATGAGCTCTACATGTGTTTTGTTGCATGCCATGCCATATTTCCAGAGGTGTATGCCATGTATTTTTGTGATCTCTGTGGTGACTAGCACAAGCATGCAAACTAGGCCCCGTAACGTTTCTTTGTCTGCTGTTATTTTGTTGCTATGTATCCATGTGGCTACAGAGAGATCCATACTTATTTTGGTGATGTTCAGTAAGGATGTTTTGTAGATATTGTTGTAATTGATCCATTCCTGCCCTTGTTTGCAATTATGAAGTGCCATATCATGACTGAATCTTGCTGTACGTTTGCTATAAAATATTTCTGGTAGATTGTTTACGTGTTATTCAATTTTGCCAAGCTTGTTGTAGTTGTTTCATACATGCTATGTATCTGCTCTTGCCATGGATAGCTTGATAAGTATGCCATCTTGCTGTAGGTATTCTTGTTTTGTCATGCGTTGCTTTGTGGTGAGTGCATCAAGCTCACCAAGATGCCTTCATATTATTGTTTCTGCCATGCTCTGTTTTCTGCTAAGTCTGAAACCTGTTAACGAAACTTGCTATGTTTACATGGTTGCCATCATATCTTCTGGCCCTTTTTGGCTTATGGTCATTGAGGGACTTTTGTTATATGCATTTATTAGAATACTTCCATGCCTTGTTTTGCCATGTTAAGTTCTTGTAGCATGTTCATTTCGTGCTCTGAACATTACTACCTGATGCTGTTTCAGGCATGTCCAGTAATTTCACCAAGTCTGTGAACCTGTTATCTTTTGCACTTTTGCCATGCTTGTTTCAACCTGCTGTGTTGTGATCTAGCCATAGCTCAGTGTTCATCTTTTGTCAAGATTCTCCTGTAGATTACTGCCATATGCTTTGTTGCTATGTTGGAGTGCTGTAGCATTATTACTTGTTGCATTCTATGTGCTATCATGCTGTTAATCGCAGATTCGTGTCATTCTTGTTTTGCTTGCCATTTGCAAACCGTGCATCCGTTTCCGGTGATCTTTATATCGATTTCGACCGAAATCATCTAATATTTCCAGTGGAATGCTTGGTTTGCCATGTTACTGCCTTGTTCATCATTTTCCTTCCGGAGCACGCATATGCATCGCATATCCCATCTCGCATATCATTCATGTTTTGCATCATGGTGCTTGTGCATTTCCCGTGGTTGATTGTGGTTCCGTTTGCTTGTGTTCTTGTTTGGGTAGAGCCAGGAGACGAGTTCATGAACGAGGAGCCTGTTGAGTACGCTTTCGAGGATCAAGCTTTCGACAACTCTGAGAACCTTGCAGGCAAGATGACCACCCCTCGAAATCACTTCTATCTTTGCTTTGCTAGTTGTTCGTTCTATTGCCATGCTGTGCTACCTACCACTTGCTATATCATGCCTCCCATATTGCCATGTCAGCCTCTAACCATCCTTTCCTAGCAACCGTTGTTTGGCTAAGTTACCGCTTTTGCTCAGCCCTTCTTATCGCGTTGCTAGTTGCAGGTGAAGTTGAAGTTTGTTCCATGTTGGAACATGGATATTTTTGAAATATCACAATATCTCTTATTTAATTAATGCATCTATATATTTGGTAAAGGGTGGAAGGCTTGGCCTTATGCCTGGTGTTTTGTTCCACTCTTGCCGCCCTAGTTCCCGTCATACCGGTTTTATGTTCCTTGAGTTTGCGTCCCTTACGCGGTTGGGTGATTTATGGGACCCCCTTCACAGTTCGCCTTGAATAAAACTCCTCCAGCAAGGCCCAAACTTGGTTTTACCATTTTCCACCTAAGCCTTTTCCCCCGGGTTTTCGCGAGCCCGAGGGTCATCTTTATTTAAACCCCCGGGCCAGTGTTCCTCTGAGTGCTGGTCCAAACTAGAGCCACTTGCAGGGCCACCTTCGGGAAACTCGAGGATTGGTTTTAGTTGTACGTAGTGTTCATCCGGTGTGCCCTGAGAACGAGATATGTGCAGCTCCTATCGGGATTTGTCGGCACATTCGGGCGGCTTTGCTGGTCTTGTTTTACCATTGTCGAAATGTCTTGTAAACCGGGATTCCGAGATTGATCGGGTCTTTCCGGGAGAAGGTTTATCCTTCGTTGACCGTGAGAGCTTATGATGGGCTAAGTTGGGACACCCCTGCAGGGTATGATCTTTCGAAAGCCGTGCCCGCGGTTATGAGGCAGATGGGAATTTGTTAATGTCCGGTTGTAGAGAACTTGTCACTTGACTTAATTAAAATACATCAACTGTGTGTGTAGCCGTGATGGTCTCTTCTCGGCGGAGTCCGGGGAGTGAACACGGTTTGAGTTATGAATGACGTAAGTAGGAGTTCAGGATCACTTCTTGGTCATTACTAGATGACGACCGTTCCGTTGCTTCTCTTCTCGCTCTCTTTTGCGTATGTTAGCCACCATATGTGCTTAGTGCCTGCTGCAGCTCCACCTCACTTCACCACCTTTTCCTATAAGCTTAAATAGTCTTGATCTCGCGGGTGTGAGATTGCTGAGTCCTCATGACTCACAGATTCTACCAAAACAGTTGCAGGTGCCGACGATGCCAGTGCAGATGATGAGATCGACCTCAAGTGGGAGTTCGACGAGGAATGTGGTCGTTACTATGTGTCTTTTCCTGATGATCAGTAGTGGAGCCCAGTTGGGACGATCGGGGATCTAGCATTTGGGGTTATCTTATTTTCATTTGGATTTGACCGTAGTCGGTCTATGTGTGGATTTTGGACGATGTATGAATTATGTTTGTGTATTGTGTGAAGTGCCGATTCTAAGCCAACTCTCGTTATCCCATTCTTGTTCATTACATCGGATTGTGTGAGGATGACCCTTCTTGCGACAAAACCACAATGCGGTTATGCCTCTAAGTCGTGCCTCGACACGTGGGAGATATAGCCGCATCGTGGGCGTTACAAGTTGGTAATCAGAGCCATCCCCGACTTAGGAGCCCCCTGCTTCATCGAATTGCTGGCGTTGTTGAGTCTAGAACAAAAATGTTTTGAGTCTTAGGATTATATATATCAGAGAGTAGGATTCTTTTTACTCCTCAGTCCCTTCGTCGCTCTGGTGAGGCCTCCTGACGTAGAAGTTTTGACTCTTCTCTCCTCAAATTTCACTAAATTTTTTTTAGGATCACGCGGGTATCTTAGAATTGTTCCGATGGTTTTGTGACAAGAACATTGTTCTTGGTGCCTCCTGGCATTTAGGGGTTGTGGCAGTGTCCCGGGGAGTTGAGCTCCGAGGTGTTGTCGTCACAATTTTATCGTTGCAGTTCTGGAATACCTGAGTTTCGCCGACATCGAAATCTCTTTTATGCAGTTGTTGGTGAGATCACCTCGACGCCACCCAGTACTGGGGCGGGAGTTCGGGAGTATTGCCATAACTCGTATAACGGATGCTTTTCGAAGGTTGAGGTACACGATTTCCGAAGGTTTCTTGGTTATGTGTTGACGGATGGATACAGCTGGATCTAGGGATTGCTAGTTTGGGTGATATATTTTGTGTCCCCTGTATCCCCAACACCAGATTGCATAACCAGAAAGTTTCGGGAGTTTATAAGTGGGAATTCAAGTAGCTCTTAGGATATCTTTCCGACAGACGCATGATATGAGATTGGGGTTCGACGTCTAGTGGTCCGCCTTTCCACGGTTGGTTTTACAGTGGTCTCGTAGTGTCTTAAAGAGTCCTTGGCTATGCTGACTCGGGGACGCTTCGTATGTCATGTGCACTGCCTTGTACATGATGGTGCTGTACGATCGAGCCCGTGTGGGCCCCACCACGAAAACTTCGGACGAAACCTCTATCATATGTTTGTTCCGGCTTATTCTACAAGCCAATACTTTGTTTTGTTTCGTATTGTGCTATTCGAGTTGCTTCGAAGCCAAATGTTGATTCCATATTTTTTCTAAGTGGCTTCTCAATTAAACGGAAGTGTGATGATTTACTATGGAATTCATTCGTTCATCCTCGTTAGAATGTTTATTGTGAAGACTATATGTTGCAATTTCTATCCGTTGATTCTACTTGCCTATTTGTCTATCAAGATGCTAACGGATGTCACCCTCTTCAGGATGGCTCTGCCAACGCGGCAGAAACCGGATCGCAATGAAGGGAGTCAAGCAAACCCTCCGCCTCCGGAGGCATGGCAAGCTATCATGGCAGCCACCAACGCCAATGCTCAGATGATTTTGCAACTCTTGCAAGAACGCACCCAAGGGCAAGGCAATCAAGGAAATCAAGGTCAAGGCAACAATCAGCCTCACTTTGCGACTCTCAACCAGTTTCTCGCAAATCAGCCCAAGTCTTTCAGCTATTGTGCCGAGGCCACGGATGCTGTCATGGAATTGTCACGGCAGATGTCCTCGAGCTAGGACTTAGTCGTGGAGCCATCGCAACTAGGAAGCTTGAAGGGGTTAATTGGGACAAGGAACACGAGGGTTTATACTGGTTCGGCCCCTTACGGTGAAGGTAAAAGCCTACGTCCAGTTTGAGGTGGTATTGATTAGGGTTTCGATGACCAGGGAGCTTAACCGCTATGCCTGGCTCTCGATGAGATCTTTCTTGTCCCTAAACCACTGCCGGGTCGTCCCTTTATATAGGGAGGCTGACGCCCAGCAGCTCTCAGAGTCCCGGCCAGTTCATAAGAGTGTCCGGCTTGGACTCTCAACTATTCTTGCCTTACACTACAAGTTCTACCATGACAATGATTGTAACTACGGGCCTTAAGCCATATCCGGGTCTTAAGCCCATCTTTGGCCCACCGTCTTCAAGCTTGGCGCCGGGCTTCTGGCAATGACCATATGAGTAACCCGGCCCCTCCTGGCGGGTGACTCTAAGGTCTATATCCTCAACATTAGGCCCCAGATTGATTTGAGTCGGCTCATGTCAATCTTCAATCTTTTCAACAGAAAATCTCCGGCTTACAATTATGTGAAGGCCATAACCCGGCGTGACGTCATCATCTGGACTCCGGGTAATTCGCCGTGATGTCATCTTCCATTAAGCCCGTTTTTTACTCCACCAGATCCGCAACGGATCTTATCTTTACTGCCATCCCGAAAATCGAGGCGTTTCGTGGGGAGATAACCACGCCGTGGTCTCCTCGTTTCTCGCGCCCACTTATGAGCTCGCCCTTATAAATAGGCCGGCCCGACGGGCTTTTCTCACTCTCCTTCCTCTGTCGTCTCCTTCCTCTCACTGTTCCTGTGCTGCTCGAGCTCCGCCGCCGCCGCCGCGCCCCCGGTCTTCGTCAACCTTGGCCGCTGCATCATCCTGACTCGGTCCAGACAAACGGCGGCGACCTCCGCATCTCTCCAGCACCGGTAAGTCCTTGCTCCTCTGTAGAATAGATCTGCAGTAGGGTTCGTCCATGTTCGTCCTCTGTTCTTCGTAGTTCATCGCGGGCCTCAGTAGATTTGATTTTTACTGCCTCTTTTTGATCTTAGACTTACATAGAACCATTGAGGTGACTGTTTAGCACCGATTTTACATGCAAGCAACCCCCTTTTTACTGCATAAGAGCCTTGTTCGAGCCCAAGAACTTCTCCAGCGTCTGTTTTTAGGTCTAGAAATTTTCTTTTTCTGCCGACCACTTGATCCAAATTATTTACCGCAACGTGTGAAACTTGTTTTTACCATACTTAGTAAAAAACTACACTTGTTGAGCCATGGCGACTTACATTTCCGGTTTAAAGAAACCATGTGCCGTAGAACCTTCCGGCTCAGAGGAAGGCACGCGCCATAAAATTTTTCGGCTCACATACAACAAGGCTGTAGACGACTTGAATTACCCTCAAGCACACCAGCGGCTTAGATAACCCGATGCACTCAGACGTATATCATTAGTCCCCTCCATAAGCCGCCATCTTAAACCTTAACTTGTAAGTCTCCGCCGGCTCATTATTAAACCGGACATTTTTCCCTGTATCATAGGCTTCCAACAGTCACCATGCCTCCAAAAGCTCCTAAAGCCTCCATCACTTGCAACTGGATGAGGTCCAATGTCACCAACGAGACGTTAGCAGATTTTGTCAAGTCTGGCTATCTGCCCAAGAAGGACGTCATGTCCTACCGTGCCCCCGACCCATCAGAGGAGAGACCACAGCCAAGGGACGGGGAGGTGGTCATTTTTGCGGATCACATGAGCCGGGGCTTCGCACCGCCCGGCTCAAAGTTTTTCAGAGACGTTCTGAATTTCTTCGATCTGCGGCCTCAGGACAAAGGACCCAACTCAGTGTCCAATATCTGCAACTTCCAAGTGTTCTGCGAGGTTTATCTTGGAGAAGAACCCAGTCTGCTGCTCTTCAGAGAGCTTTTCTATTTAAACCGCCAGAACGAGTGTGCCAACGGGCCAAGTCTGGAGCTAGGCGGCATCTCCATCCAGCAGTGGAGGGACTGCCTTTTCCCTTACGCAGAGCCGCCCAGCCACCCCAAGGACTGGAATCTGACGTGGTTTTACTGCCAAGACACGTCGCCGGCTGATGAGAGTCCGTTGCCCGGCTTTCACCCCTCACGTCTGGAGCCAATTCACCCACTGTCAGACAAGCTGACTCAAGCGGAGCGCCAACCTCTGCTCCCCACCATCAACAAGATCAAGGCTCTCCTGGGCAATGGTCTGAACGGAATCGATCTGGTCCAGGTCTGGATATCGTGGCGGGTGATCCCATTGAGCCGCCGCCCCGGCTTAATGTGCGAGTACACGGGCCGAAAGGATGACCCTCAGAGACACAGCCGCAACGATCTTCCTGAAGACGTTGCAGAGGATATGACCAAGGCTCTCTTGAACGAGAGCCTGGCAGACTGCGGGAGGACCGGGTTAACCCCCTTCTGCAAGACCAGCCCAGCCCCAGCGGTAAGCTGCTGATCTGAACATTTATCTTCTTCTGTATATAACTTTCATCTGAATCGTTTTAAGAATTCATCATTGTATTTTTCAGGCTGATGACAAATTCTGGCGGGTCAAATATGACCATGAGGCGGCCAAGAAGGCCAGAAAGGCGAAGAAAGCCGCCAAGAAAGCTGCTCCCCGTAAGAAGGGAAGTAGGCCAACCGCTTCAGAGCTGATGCAATTAAGCGACAGCTCCGAGTCAGAGGTAACCCCTGAGCCTGTAAGTCCTTGTTGTATCTGTTGTTTATTTCTGTCCGCCTTACCAACATTTGTTCATCAATAGGACGAGACCGGAGCAAGTAACCCGGTGGTTGAAGAGGTAACAATACTTTCCTCCGACTCGAAGAGGCAACAGAAGCTTCTGTTAACCCGGAGGCCTCCAGCTCGGCTCAGCCAGCAGATGACCCGGACGTGGTAATCACCCGGACGGAGTTTGTTGAGCCGGGGAGACCTACCGCGCTGGCCAAGTGCTCCGCCAAAGGGGAGCTGCTAGAGTCCCGCCGGGTTAACCTGGACCTCACCAACTACTCCAATTTGAACATTGGAGAGATCGTCTCCGGCTTCGTCAGCCAAGTGCACAAGAGCCGGGACGCAGAGATTGCCATGGTGAACTAGATCCAGCAGAAATCTGAGGTATTATTCTTCTGTCCTCTTACTTACTGCATAGTTACCTTTACCATGCTAGCCCCCACGTCGACGACTTATGATTGAGTATGTTGTAGACTTAGGTTCCGGCTTATTTCCATGAGCCGGTAGTTTGTAGATAGGAATGTTCGATATGCATTAGCCCCCAAGTGCCAAGTGTCTTTGCTTGGAAAACGCTTGGGACTTTAAATTTGTATAGTAACTGTTCATGCCATAACCCGGAAATTTACGCAGGCTGCTGGCAAGAAGTTTGAGGCTGACCTCGCTGATCTCAAGAACCGGCTGAAGATGCAAGAGATGGAGACCCGGAAGGCAAATGCCAAATTTGTGTCCAGCATCGCCGCGCAAGAAAAGCTGAAGACGGAGTTTGACTCTGAACGGAAAGCTTGGGCCGAAGAAAAGGTCGCGCTGGTGAACCGGGCTGAACAGGCGGAGAAGGCTCTCTCCGAGAAGACCGCCAAACTCTCCGGTTTAAAGCGCCAAGTGTCCCAGATGGTCGCCGCAATCTTCGGTAAGTCATTTCACCGGCTTTCATTCAAGTTTAGAATTTTTATATCTCATAACTCATCCTTGTTGGCGGCTTATCTTATTCTGTTAAACAGGTCCCAGAAGTGCCAACCTGAACCAGAGTGTGGTGACCAAGCTAAAGGCCGTATACAACCTGGTGGAGCAACTCTACACCGGGTCACAGCGTGCCTTGGCTGTGGTGGCCCTATCCAACGAGGTGCCGACTCACCTGGCGGAAGTCCTTCGCCGGCTCGCCGTTCTGCCTCAACGGATCCAAGAGCTGCGACGGGCCTCTGCAAGAGCCGGAGCGATCGCCGCGCTGAGCCGGGCCAAGGCGTTCCTGCCAGAGTTAGACCCGGCGGACATCGCCCTCGGCTATCCAAGTCTAAAGGAAGATGGCACCGCCTTCGATCAGAAAGACTTCGCAGCTTGCGTGAAGGCCGTACGCCCGGTGGCCACTCTGATTGGCAATGATACAGATCTGACTAAGTATCAGTCGGGCTATGATGCAGAAAATCAGAGGATCCCTACTCCGCGCTATGAAGCCCTCAACTTGATCCCGCCGGCTCGTCAGCACACCTTTGCCCCGGAGATTGACCCGGCCGGGTTAATTGACGAGGAAGCCCAATTCGAAGCTCTCAGCGGCATCGACTGGAAGTCATCAACTTTCCAGGTCTTGGGATCAGCCGGAGGAGAAGAGAGGAACGAGCTGGAGACTTCAACCCAGCAAGTGTCATAACTCGGCTGGCGGCTTATCAAACAATGCCTCACCCTTTTGGACTCAATGAGTCTTGTAATAGAGTAGGACCAATACTTTATCTTTGCCGTGCCATCGTGCACGCCTTGAATGCTGAAGTCTGTTGTAGTTGTCTCCTTTATGTTTCTCCGGGTCGGAATCAATCATTTGTCTTCCTTAATCTCAAAATAGTTACCTTTAACTATCCTGCAGAGAAGGACAAATCACAGGTCTCGAGGCGGCTTACCACCCTGAGAATCATAGTTTTAGATATATAACCCGGAATATGAATCAAAAAGGACTGGTCTTCAATTATATCCTTAATACAGCCGTAATAACATACTTAGCGACCTGCAAGCATACTTCCTGCTTAGATAACCCGGGTAGTAAGGTTGGTACCTCAATTCCGGTTTACCTGTCTTAATAACACCCATTGTGTCCAACTAACATTGGAAATCAAAGTTAAGCCAGCCAAGTGAGACCCGGCCGTACACACTTTGAAATGCTCGGAAGAAACTTACTATGAAGCAAAAGAACTTAGGGGCTTCCGGTTCGAATACGACCAGAGACCCGGCCCAAAGGGGTTATGCTAAGATTCGAATACGATCATATAGCCCCCAGTGGATGTGGCGATGCCAATCAAGAGGGTACCGACAGCTATGTTCTCTTTGGTTCGAATACGACCCATGTTTGAACAGGAAGCCCCCAAGTGATTTTAAGAATTGTTTAACGACGCTGATTCGAATACGATCCACGTCGGTTCTCAAAGGGTTTAAACTAAGATTCAAATATGATCAAAGAGAACTCCCCAATGAGCTTGGCACTTTGCCAATCAAATGGGTACCGACAGCTATGTTCTCTTTGGTTCGAATACGACCCATGTTTGAACAGGAAGCCCCCAAGTGACCTTATTGCTTACGGCTAGATTCGAATACGATCATAAGCCGGATCCTCCTTCAAGTTATCATGTAATCTTGCAATGAAAACAACACGTGCATATTTGGAGGAGGAAAAAGGACAGAGGTCCTGCTTTATTGCTTATCATAATATATACATGGCTGAGAGAAATATGTACATTATGAGAGCCGGTGGTTCAAGTGTAGTAAGGCCGAAGCTGAGCTATGTTCCACGGCCGACGGGTCTCTTCCTCCGACTTACGTGAATCTTTATGCTCCTGAATGTCAATGAGGTAATATGACCCGTTGTGCAAATTCTTGCTGACCACAAAGGGCCCTTCCCAAGGCGGGGATAGCTTGTGCGCATCAGTTTGATCTTGGATGAGCCGGAGCACGAGATCACCTTCCTGGAAGACCCGGGATTTAACCCGGCGGCTATGATAACGGCGCAGGTCTTGTTGGTAAATCGCTGAGCGAGCTGCTGCCACATCACGCTGTTCGTCCAACAAGTCAAGAGCATCTTGGCGCGCCTGTTCATTGTCCGTCTCAACATAAGCCGCCACTCGAGGTGAGTCATGACGGATGTCACTGGGGAGGATCGCTTCTGCCCCATAAACCATGAAGAAGGGCGTAAAACCCGTAGACCTGTTAGGAGGAGTATTGATGCTCCATAACACGGACGGCAACTCCTCCACCCAACAACCGAGCGTCTGTTGCAAAGGGTCCAAAAGCCGGGGCTTGATGCCCTTCAGAATCTCCTGATTAGCTCTCTCAGCTTGACCATTGGATTGAGGATGAGCCACTGAGGAAACATCAAGTCGGATATGCTCTCGTTGCCAAAACTCTTCCATGGCGCCTTTGGATAGATTGGTGCCATTGTCAGTTATAATGCTGTGCGGAAAGCCAAAGCGAAAAATCACCTTTTTCATAAATTGAACCGCCGTGGCTGCATCACACTTGCTAACTGGCTTCGCTTCCACCCACTTGGTAAATTTGTCAACTGCCACCAAGAGGTGAGTCTTCTTATCCTTGGACCTTTTAAAAGGCCCAACCATATCAAGCCCCCAGACCGCAAAGGGCCAAGTAATTGGGATCATCCTCAGCTCCTGAGCCGGCACATGAGCCCGTCGTGAGAACCTCTGGCAACCATCACATTTACTGACCAAGTCCTCCGCATCAGCATGAGCCGTCAGCCAATAAAAACCATGGCGAAAAGCCTTGGCCACAAGAGACTTTGAGCCGGCGTGGTGGCCACAATCCCCTTCATGAATCTCACGCAAGATCTCTTGACCTTCCTCAGGGGAGACACAACGCTGAAACGCTCCTGTAACACTGCGGTGATGCAACTCTCCATTGATAACAATCATTGACTTAGCCCGCCGGGTTATTTGTCTGGCCAAAGTTTCATCCTCAGGCAACTCACCCCGGGTCATGTAAGCCAAATAGGGCATTGTCCAGTCCGGTATGATGTGGAGAGCCGCCACCAGCCGCGCCTCCGGGTCAGGGACAGCCAAGTCTTCCTCTGTAGGCAGCTTAACAGAAGGATTATACAGGACATCCAGGAAAGTATTAGGCGGCACCGGCTTTCGCTGAGAGCCTAGCCGGCTTAGATCATCAGCCGCCTCGTTCTTCCTGCGATCAATGTGCTCTACTTGGTAGCCCTGAAAGTGCCCAACAATGGCATCAACTTCACGGTGATAAGCCGCCATGAGAGGGTCCTTAGAGTCCGACTTGCCTGATACTTGTTGAGCCACCAAGTCTGAGTCACCAAAACACCTTACCCGGCTCAAGCTCATCTCCTTAGCCATCCGAAGACCATGAAGCAAGGCCTCGTACTCAGCCGCATTGTTAGTGCAAGGAAACATCAACTGTAGCACATAATGGAACTTGTCACCTTTAGGGGAAGCCAACACAACTCCAGCCCCCGAGCCCTCCAACTGCCTGGACCCATCGAAGTGAATAGTCCAATATGTGTTATCCGGCTTTTGCTTGGGTACTTGTGACTCTGTCCAATCGTTGATGAAATCCACCAAGGCCTGAGATTTAACAGCAGTGCGTGGCACGTATTTCAGACCATGGGTTCCGAGCTCTATAGCCCACTTAACCACTCTCCCTGTGGCCTTTCTGTTTTGAATGATATCACCAAGAGGGGCAGAACTGACCACAGTGATAGGATGACCCTGGAAATAATGCTTAAGCTTCCGGCTTGCCATGAACACACCATAAACAAGCTTCTGCCAATGTGGATACCGCTGTTTGGACTCGATGAGCACTTCGCTGACATAATAAACCGACCGCTGAACCAGATGCTCCTTACCCTCTTCCTTGCGCTCCACCACCACGGCCACACTGAGAGCTCGTGTATTAGCAGCCACATACAGCAATAAAGGCTCCTTGTCAACCGGAGCAGCAAGGACTGGGGGCTCTGCCAGCTGCTTCTTCAAATCCTCAAAAGCGGTATTAGCTGCATCATTCCAGACAAAGTTATCAGTTTTCTTCATCAACTGATATAATGGTATGGCCTTCTCACCCAAACGGCTTATAAACCGGCTTAAAGCAGCGATGCGACCCGCCAAGCGGCTGAACGTCATTTACACACGCCGGCTTAGCCTGGGAGGTGATGGCCTTGATCTTCTCCGGGTTAGCTTCAATGCCTCTGTCAGAAACCAAAAAACCCAAGAGTTTGCCTGCAGGAACACCAAAAACACACTTGGCCGGGTTAAGCATCATCTTGTAGACCCGGAGATTATCAAAGGTTTCCCTTAAATCATCTATCAGGGTTTCCTCCTTTATAGATTTAACCACAATATCGTCCACATAAGCATGAACATTGCGCCCAATCTGGTTATGAAGACAGTTCTGCACACAACGCTGATAAGTCGCCTGTGCACACTTGAGTCCAAAGGGCATAGACACATAGCAGAAGGCTCCAAAGGAGTGATGAATGCCGTCTTCTCCTGGTCCTTAACTGCCATTTTAATCTGATGATATCCGGAATAAGCATCCAAGAAACTTAAGCGCGCACAACCTGCCGTAGCATCAATAATTTGATCAATACGGGGAAGGGCAAAAGGATCAGCCGGACACGCCTTGTTTAAGTCCGTGTAGTCCACACACATCCGCCAAGTGCCGTTCTTCTTGAGTACGAGCACCAGGTTAGCTAACCACTCTGGGTGAAAGACTTCAACAATAAACCCGGCCGCCAAGAGCCGGGCCACCTCTTCACCAATAGCTTTTCGCCTCTCTTCATTAAACCGCCGAAGGAACTGCCTGACCGGCTTAAATTTCAGATCAACATTGAGAGCGTGCTCAGCGAGTTCTCTAGGTACACCTGGCATGTCAGAATGTTTCCATGCAAAGATGTCCCTATTCTCACGGATGAACTCGATGAGCACGCTTTCCTATTTTGGATCCAGATTTGCACTGATGCTAAACTGCTGAGACGAATCTCCTGGAAAAAAATCAACAAGCTTAGTTTCATCCGCCGACTTAAATTTCATTGCCGGCTCATTTTCCGTAGTCGGCTTTTTCAGAGAGGTCATATCTGTTGGGTCAACATTGTCCTTGTAAAACTTCAACTCTTCCGTTGCGCAAATAGATTCTGCATAAGCCGCATCGCCTTCCTCACACTCCAAGGCTACCTTTCGGCTGCCGTGAACCGTAATGGTCCCATTATGACCCGACATCTTGAGCTGTAAATACACGTAACACGGCCATGCCATGAACTT
Source organism: Triticum aestivum (assembly GCF_018294505.1). Taxonomy (NCBI): domain Eukaryota; kingdom Viridiplantae; phylum Streptophyta; class Magnoliopsida; order Poales; family Poaceae; genus Triticum; species Triticum aestivum. The sequence goes on from NC_057814.1 coordinate 561,378,996, forward strand.
GGCGTAAGCCGGCCGCCCAAATATGGCATGGTACGGACTTCTTATCTTGACCACCTCAAAGGTCAATTTTTCCACCCTGTAATTGTGCTCGTCTCCAAAGGCCACTTCCAGCTCGATCTTGCCGACTGGGTAAGCCGACTTACCAGGTACCACACCGTGGAAAATAGTGTTTGACTGGCTGAGGTTCTTGTCAATCAACCCCATACGACGGAAAGTCTCATAATAGAGGATGTTGATGCTGCTGCCTCCATCCATGAGCACTTTAGTGAACTTATATCCTCCCACCTGAGGAGCCACCACCAAGGCCAAGTGACCCGGATTATCCACCCGAGGAGGGTGATCCTCCCTACTCCACACTATAGGCTGCTCAGACCACCGCAAGTAACGTGGGACCGCCGACTCAACAGCATTCACAGCCCTCTTATGAAGCTTCTGATCTCGTTTGCACAGACTGGTGGTAAACACATGATATTGTCCGCCGCTAAGCTGCTTTGGATTGGTCTGATAACCCCCCTGCTGCTGTTGATGACCCTGGCCAGACTGCTGATTAAAGCCCCCTTGACCGTTCTGGGGATTAGAATTTGAGCCGCCGCCCGGGCCATTGTAATTCTTAAAGGCCTTCATGATTGCACAATCCTTCCATAGATGAGCCGCTGGCTTCTCTCTAGATCCGTGCCTTGGACAAGGCTCATTCAACAGTTGCTCCAGCGTCGGGCCTGACCCGCCGCCTCGGGGAGGGGGCCTCCCCTTGCGTCGCTGGTTATTACCTTGTGAGCTGGCGTTGGCTACAAACTCTAGGCTGCCATCGGCCTTGCGCTTGCCTCCTCCTTGGTTTCCCGGGTTATGCTGAGGACCCTTGCCATTGCCATTCTTCTTTCCCTTCCCTGCCCTTTCATCATCTGAAGGGGGATCCTTGGTACCATCAGAATCGGCATACTTGACAAGAGCCGCCATTAGTGTACCCATATCATTGCAGTCGCGCTTAAGTCGCCCGAGTTTCATCTTCAGGGGCACAAAACGACAATTCTGTTCCAACATTAAGACTGCAGAGCCGGCATCCATCTTATCTGATGAATGTATGATCTCCTTGACCCGGCGAACCCAATGCGTCGTGGATTCACCCTCCTGCTGCTTACAGTTAGTCAAATCCACAATTGACATAGACTGCCTACAGGTATCCTTGAAGTTTTGGATGAACCGGGCTTTCAGCTCAGCCCAAGACCCGATGGAATTCGGTGGTAGCCCTTTCAACCAAGTGCGGGCAGTCCCATCCAACATCATGGTGAAGTACTTGGCCATTGCCGCCTCACTAACCTCCAGTAGTTCCATGGCCATCTCGTAACTCTCGATCCAGGCTGCGGGTTGTAAGTCAGCCGTGTAATTGGGCACCTTCCTAGGGCCTTTGAAGTCCTTGGGTAGACGTTCATTGCGGATAGCTGGCACTAAGCAAGGGACACCCCCAGTCCTGGTAGGGATACCCACATCGACGGACGTCGTCGGATAAGCCGGGGGAGTCTGGTAAGCCGTCAACTGAGGCACCTGCTCCGCCTCTTGCCGCGCTCTGTCTTGGTCTGCTGCGTGAAAGGCTCCATTATGAGCCGGGCCATGGCCAGGGGGCGGGTCATGGCGTCGGACGTTACTTGAGCCGGTTGCTGAGACCATGTGTCTGCTGTAACTCGGGCTCCGGCCTGGACGAGGGGTCGAGTGGATCCTGTCCCGGCTGTAGGAGTACGCCTCTTGCTGCGCCAGTGCTGTCTGAAGGAGTTCCCTGACCCGGCGGGTTTCAATAGCCGTCGGAGAGTCGCCGTCGACTGGGAGAGCCGCCAGCCGTGCTGCCGCGGCGACCATGTTCTCCAGCGGGTTATTATAATGACCCGGTGGTATTGGCACGTACTGAGGCGGGGCAGGGGGCACCTGGGGAGGCCCCATCACTTGTGGCTGAATAGGGGTCCCAGACCCGGGCACTATGACCCCTGGCGGGTTACTAGACCCTGCACCTGGCGTGTTGAAGAGGTTGCGTGGATCGTAAACCGGAGGGAGTCGAGATTGGGCCTTTTGATGCCTCCTTCTCAGGACCTCATTGGACGCGTTTTGATCCATCGTGAGCCGGAAGGATTGCGCTTGAATCAACTGGGTTTGGGCATCGAGAGCCGCCCTCTCCGCAGCCATCCTGATCCCTTCTGCTGCCAGATCCTCCTTAGCTTTCACTAGATCCAATTTTAACTGTGCCACCTCCGCATCATGCTGAGCTTGATCCTCCGGGTCAACCGTGGCGGTTAACAGGGCCGTCATCTTGTCCGTGAGATCCATTAGCACCTGAGCCGGCGAAGGCACCGGGTTTCCCGCTCCAGCAGCAGGGTTCTGAACAGGCTGCGCACCGGCCATGAAGATTCCAACCCGGCTTGGCGGCTCAAACAGGTCCGGAATACTGTCACCATCGGAACAACCCATGAGCCTGCCATCTTGAAGTTGATACAACGAGTTTGACTCATCGGTGGACGACTCGCCGTCAGAGCCGGCGGCCGTCTCATCACCAGATCCAGATCGATCAGAGAGCCCTCCATGGATACATCCCACAAAAGGCATGCCTTATGGCAGGCCGGGCCCGGGCGGGTCGTGCACGCTGAGCCGTCTCGATGAGATCGGCGCAGAGATCCGGCTCAGGGCCCGGCTCACCAATCTTGCCAATGAAAACATGAATTCCGCCGAAGGGGACCCGGTACCCGTACTCAATTGAGCCGGCGTCGGGGCCCCAGTTTGCATCGTCGATGTAGAGCTTGCCGCGACGACTCTTGGTCATCCGGCCCACAGCGTATCCCTTGAGCCCTTCGAAGCTGCCCTTCAAGAACTCAAATCCACCGTGCGCTGGCCCCACGGTGGGCGCCAACTGTCGTGGAATTGTCACGGCAGATGTCCTCGAGCTAGGACTTAGTCGTGGAGCCATCGCAACTAGGAAGCTTGAAGGGGTTAAGTGGGACAAGGAACACGAGGGTTTATACTGGTTCGGCCCCTTACGGTGAAGGTAAAAGCCTACGTCCAGTTTGAGGTGGTATTGATTAGGGTTTCGATGACCAGGGAGCTTAACCGCTATGCCTGGCTCTCGATGAGATCTTTCTCGTCCCTAAACCGCTGCCGGGTCGTCCCTTTATATAGGGAGGCTGACGCCCAGCAGCTCTCAGAGTCCCGGCCGGCTCATAAGAGTGTCCGGCTCGGACTCTCAACTATTCTTGCCTTACACTACAAGTTCTACCATGACAATGATTGTAACTACGGGCCTTAAGCCATATCCGGGTCTTAAGCCCATCTTTGGCCCACCGTCTTCAAGCTTGGCGCCGGGCTTCTGGCAATGACCATATGAGTAACCCGGCCCCTCCTGGCGGGTGACTCTAAGGTCTATATCCTCAACAGATGCCGATGATTGTGTGAAGTGGCGATTGTAAGCCAACTCTCGTTATCCCATTCTTGTTCATTACATTGGATTGTGTGAAGATGACCCTTCTTGCGACAAAACCACAATGCGGTTATGCCTCTAAGTCGTGCCTCGACACGTGGGAGATATAGCCGCATCGTGGGCGTTACAAGTTGGTAATCAGAGCCATCCCCGGCTTAGGAGCCCCCTGCTTCATCGAATTGCTGGCGTTGTTGAGTCTAGAACAAAAATGTTTTGAGTCTTAGGATTATATATATCAGAGAGTAGGATTCTTTTTACTCCTCAGTCCCTTCGTCGCTCTGGTGAGGCCTCCTGACGTAGAAGTTTTGACTCTTCTCTCCTCAAATTTCACTAAATTTTTTTTAGGATCACGCGGGTATCTTAGAATTGTTCCGATGGTTTTGTGACAAGAACATTGTTCTTGGTGCCTCCTGGCATTTAGGGGTTGTGGCAGTGTCCCGGGGAGTTGAGCTCCGAGGTGTTGTCGTCACAATTTTATTGTTGCAGTTCTGGAATACCTGAGTTTCGCCGACATCGAAATCTCTTTTATGCAGTTGTTGGTGAGATCACCTCGACGCCACCCAGTACTGGGGCGGGAGTTCGGGAGTATTGCCATAACTCGTATAACGGATGCTTTTCGAAGGTTGAGGTACACGATTTCCGAAGGTTTCTTGGTTATGTGTTGACGGATGGATACAGCTGGATCTAGGGATTGCTAGTTTGGGTGATATATTTTGTGTCCCCTGTATCCCCAACACCAGATTGCATAACCAGAAAGTTTCGGGAGTTTATAAGTGGGAATTCAAGTAGCTCTTAGGATATCTTTCCGACAGACGCATGATATGAGATTGGGGTTCGACGTCTAGTGGTCCGCCTTTCCACGGTTGGTTTTACAGTGGTCTCGTAGTGTCTTAAAGAGTCCTTGGCTATGCTGACTCGGGGACGCTTCGTATGTCATGTGCACTGCCTTGTACATGATGGTGCTGTACGATCGAGCCCGTGTGGGCCCCACCACAAAAACTTCGGACGAAACCTCTATCATATGTTTGTTCCGGCTTATTCTACAAGCCAATACTTTGTTTTGTTTTGTATTGTCCTATTCGAGTTGCTTCGAAGCCAAATGTTGATTCCATATTTTTTCTAATTGGCTTCTCAATTAAACGGAAGTGTGATGATTTACTATGGAATTCATTCGTTCATCCTCGTTAGAATGTTTATCGTGAAGACTATATGTTGCAATTTCTATCCGTTGATTCTACTTGCCTATTTGTCTATCAAGATGCTAACGGATGTCACCCTCTTCAGGATGGCTCCGCCAACGCGGCAGAAACCAGATCGCAATGAAGGGAGTCAAGCGAACCCTCCGCCTCCGGAGGCATGGCAAGCTGTCATGGCAGCCACCAACGCCAATGCTCAGATGATTCTGCAACTCTTGCAAGAACGCACCCAAGGGCAAGGCAATCAAGGAAATCAAGGTCAAGGCAACAATCAGCCTCACTTTGCGACTCTCAACCAGTTTCTCGCAAATCAGCCCAAGTCTTTCAGCTACTGTGCCGAGGCCACGGATGCTGTCGTGGTATTGTCACGGCAGATGTCCTCGAGCTAGGACTTAGTCGTGGAGCCATCGCAAGTAGGAAGCTTGAAGGGGTTAAGTGGGACAAGGAACACGAGGGTTTATACTGGTTCGGCCCCTTACGGTGAAGGTAAAAGCCTACGTCCAGTTTGAGGTGGTATTGATTAGGGTTTCGATGACCAGGGAGCTTAACCGCTATGCCTGGCTCTCGATGAGATCTTTCTTGTCCCTAAACCACTGCCGGGTCGTCCCTTTATATAGGGAGGCTGACGCCCAGCAGCTCTCAGAGTCCCGGCCGGCTCATAAGAGTGTCCGGCTTGGACTCTCAACTATTCTTGCCTTACACTACAAGTTCTACCATGACAATGATTGTAACTACGGGCCTTAAGCCATATCCGGGTCTTAAGCCAATCTTTGGCCCACCGTCTTCAAGCTTGGCGCCGGGCTTCTGGCAATGACCATATGAGTAACCCGGCCCCTCCTGGCGGGTGACTCTAAGGTCTATATCCTCAACATTAGGCCCCAGATTGATTTGAGCTGGCTCATGTCAATCTTCAATCTTTTCAACAGAAAATCTCCGGCTTACAATTATGTGAAGTCCATAACCCGGCGTGACGTCATCCTCTGGACTCCGGGTAATTCGCCGTGACGTCATCTTCCATTAAGCCCTTTTTTACTCCACCAGATCCGCAACGGATCTTATCTTTACTGCCATCCCGAAAATCGAGGCGTTTCGTGGGGAGATAACCACGCCGTGGTCTCCTCGTTTCTCGCGCCCACTTATGAGCTCGCCCTTATAAATAGGCCGGCCCGACGGGCTTTTCTCACTCTCCTTCCTCTGTCGTCTCCTTCCTCTCACTGTTCCCGTGCTGCTCGAGCTCCGCCGCCGCCGCCGCGCCCCCGGTCTTCGTCAACCTTGGCCGCTGCATCATCCTGACTCGGTCCAGACAAACGGCGGCGACCTCCGCATCTCTCCAGCACCGGTAAGTCCTCGCTCCTCCGTAGAATATATCTGCAGTAGGGTTCGTCCATGTTCGTCCTCTGTTCTTCGTAGTTCATCGCGGGCCTCAGTAGATTTGATTTTTACTGCCTCTTTTTGATCTTAGACTTACATACAACCATTGCGGTGACTGTTTAGCACCCATTTTACATGCAAGCAACCCTCTTTTTACTGCATAAGAGCCTTGTTCGAGCCCAAGAACTTCTCCAGCGTCTGTTTTTAGGTCTAGGAATTTTCTTTTTCTGCCGACCACTTGATCCAAATTATTTACCGCAACGTGTGAAACTTGTTTTTACCATACTTAGTAAAAAACTACACTTGTTGAGCCATGGCGACTTACATTTCCGGTTTAAAGAAACCACGCGCCGTAGAACCTTCCGGCTCACAGGAAGGCACGCACCGTAAAAATTTTCGGCTCACTTACAACAAGGCTGTAGACGACTTGAATTACCCTCAAGCACACCAGCGGCTTAGATAACCCGATGCACTCAGACATATATCATTAGTGCCCTCCATAAGCCGCCATCTTAAACCTTAACTTGTAAGTCTCCGCCGGCTCATTATTAAACCGGACATTTTTCCCTGTATCATAGGCTTCCAACAGTCACCATGCCTCCAAAAGCTCCTAAAGCCTCCATCACTTGCAACTGGATGAGGTCCAATGTCACCAACGAGATGTTAGCAGATTTTGTCAAGTCTGGCTATCTGCCCAAGAAGGACGTCATGTCCTACCGTGCCCCCGACCCATCAGAGGAGAGACCATAGCCAAGGGACGGGGAGGTGGTCATTTTTGCGGATCACATGAGCCGGGGCTTCGCACCGCCCGGCTCAAAGTTTTTCAGAGACGTTCTGAATTTCTTCGATCTGCGGCCTCAGGACAAAGGACCCAACTCAGTGTCCAATATCTGCAACTTCCAAGTGTTCTGCGAGGTTTACCTTGGAGAAGAACCCAGTCTGCTGCTCTTCACAGAGCTTTTCTATTTAAACCGCCAGAACGAGTGTGCCAACGGGCCAAGTCTGGAGCTAGGCGGCATCTCCATCCAGCGGCGGAGGGACTGCCTTTTCCCTTACGCAGAGCCGCCCAGCCACCCCAAGGACTGGAATCTGACGTGGTTTTACTGCCAAGACACGTCGCCGGCTGATGAGAGTCCGTTGCCCGGCTTTCGCCCCTCACGTCTGGAGCCGATTCACCCACTGTCAGACAAGCTGACTCAAGCGGAGCACCAACCTCTGCTCCCCACCATCAACAAGATCAAGGCTCTCCTGGGCAATGGTCTGAACGGAATCGATCTGGTCCGGGTCTGGATATCGTGGCGGGTGATCCCATTGAGCCGCCGCCCCGGCTTAATGTGCGAGTACACGGGCCGAAAGGATGACCCTCAGAGACACAGCCGCAACGATCTTCCTGAAGACGTTGCAGAGGATATGACCAAGGCTCTCTTGAACGAGAGCCTGGCAGACTGCGGGAGGACCGGGTTAGCCCCCTTCTGCAAGACCAACCCAGCCCCAGCGGTAAGCCGCTGATCTGAGCATTTATCTTCTTCTGTATATAACTTTCATCTGAATCGTTTTAAGAATTCATCATTGTATTTTTCAGGCTGATGTCAAATTCTGGCGGGTCAAATATGACCATGAGGCGGCCAAGAAGGCCAGAAAGGCGAAGAAAGCCGCCAAGAAAGCCGCTCCCCGTAAGAAGGGAAGTAGGCCAACCGCTTCAGAGCTGATGCAATTAAGCGACAGCTCCGAGTCAGAGGTAACCCCTGAGACTGTAAGTCCTTGTTGTATCTGTTGTTTATTTCTGTCCGCCTTACCAACATATGTTCATCAATAGGACGACACCGGAGCAAGTAACCCGGTGGTTGAAGAGGTAACAATACTTTCCTCCAACTCGGAGCCCTTACCAAGGCTGAAAATCCGAAGGGTAACCCGGAAAGTAAGCTTTTCACATCCTTTAGCTTATCAAGACCCTCAATTTATTTTGAAGCGACAGGTTCATGAGAGCCGGTGGCACACCCGGACCGACAAAAACACTGACCTCTCTTCCGGGTTACCTCGCGCATCAAGGAAACGCCGGACCGAGGTGATCTCAAAATTGTACCATTTTCATCCTTTGGCAGGTGTTATACGTCAACCGCTCAACTCTTCTGACTCAAATTATCAGGAAACTTCCCCCTCTTCTGGCGACTCTATGCAGTCAAGCCTGCCGGCTTTCAAGACCGTGCCCGGGTAATAATAACCATCTCATGTTGTACTTTGTCTTTACTTACATTATTGTGCTTAACCTTTCTGCCTTTCCAGTGCCCAAGCCAAGCTCACCAAGAGGGCGAAGAAGTCCAAGCCGGTCGATGAGCCGGACTTGCCTGAGCCAGAGGCAGCCGCTCAAGAACCGCCAGCTGCCTCTGCTCCTGAGGCCGCTGCTCCAATCAACAAGCCCGCAACAGAAGCTTCTGTTAACCCGGAGGCCTCCAGCTCGGCTCAACCAGCAGATGACCCGGACGTGGTAATCACCCGGACGGAGTTTGTTGAGCCGGGGAGACCTACCGCGCTGGCCAAGTGCTCCGCCAAAGGGGAGCTGCTAGAGTCCTTCCGGGTTAACCTGGACCTCACCAACTACTCCAATTTGAACATTGGAGAGATCGTCTCCGGCTTCGTCAGCCAAGTGCACAAGAGCCGGGACGCAGAGATTGCCATGGTGAACCAGATCCAGCAGAAATCTGAGGTATTATTCTTCTGTCCTCTTACTTACTGCATAGTTACCTTTACCATGCTAGCCCCCAAGTCGACGACTTATGATTGAGTATGTTGTAGACTTAGGTTCCGGCTTATTTCCATGAGCCGGTAGTTTGTAGATAGGAATGTTCGATATGCATTAGCCCCCAAGTGCCAAGTGCCTTTGCTTGGAAAACGCTTGGGACTTTAAATTTGTATAGTAACTATTCATGCCATAACCCGGAAATTTACGCAGGCTGCTGGCAAGAAGTTTGAGGCTGACCTCGCTGATCTCAAGAACCGGCTGAAGATGCAAGAGATGGAGACCCGGAAGGCAAATGCCAAATTTGTGTCCAGCATCGCCGCGCAAGAAAAGCTGAAGACGGAGTTTGACTCTGAACGGAAAGCTTGGGCCGAAGAAAAGGTCGCGCTGGTGAACCGGGCTGAACAGGCGGAGAAGGCTCTCTCCGAGAAGACCGCCGAACTCTCCGGTTTAAAGCGCCAAGTGTCCCAGATGGTCGCCGCAATCTTCGGTAAGTCATTTCACCGGCTTTCATTCAAGTTTAGAATTTTTATATCTCATAACTCATCCTTGTTGGCGGCTTATCTTATTCTGTTAAACAGGTCCCAGAAGTGCCAACCTGAACCAGAGTGTGGTGACCAAGCTAAAGGCCATATACACCCTGGTGGAGCAACTCTACACCGGGTCACAGCGTGCCTTGGCTGTGGTGGCCCTATCCAACGAGGTGCCGACTCACCTGGCGGAAGTCCTTCGCCGGCTCGCCGTTCTGCCTCAACGGATCCAAGAGCTGCGACGGGCCTCTGCAAGAGCCGGAGCGATCGCCGCGCTGAGCCGGGCCAAGGCGTTCCTGCCAGAGTTAGACCCGGCGGACATCGCCCTCGGCTATCCAAGTCTGAAGGAAGATGGCACCGCCTTCGATTAGAAAGACATCGCAGCTTGCGTGAAGGCCGTACGCCCGGTGGCCACTCTGAATTGCAATGATACAGATCTGACTAAGTATCAGCCGGGCTATGATGCAGAAAATCAGAGGATCCCTACTCCGCGCTATGAAGCCCTCAACTTGATCCCGCCGGCTCGTCAGCACACCTTCGCCCCAGAGATTGACCCGGCCGGGTTAATTGACGAGGAAGCCCAATTCGAAGCTCTCAGCGGCATCGACTGGAAGTCATCAACTTTCCAGGTCTTGGGATCAGCCGGAGGAGAAGAGAGGAACGAGCTGGAGACTTCAACCCAGCAAGTGTCATAACTCGGCTGGCGGCTTATCAAATAATGCCTCACCCTTTTGGACTCAATGAGTCTTGTAATAGAGTAGGACCAATACTTTATCTTTGCCGTGCCATCGTGCACGCCTTGAATGCTGAAGTCTGTTGTAGTTGTCTCCTTTATGTTTCTCCGGGTCGGAATCAATCATTTGTCTTCCTTAATCTCAAAATAGTTGCCTTTAACTATCCTGCAGAGAAGGACAAATCACAGGTCTCGAGGCGGCTTACCGCCCTGAGAATCATAGTTTTAGATATATAACCCGGAATATGAATCAAAAAGGACTGGTCTTCAATTATATCCTTAATACAGCCGTAATAACATACTTAGCGACCTGCAAGCATACTTCCGGCTTAGATAACCCGGGTAGTAAGGTTGGTACCTCAATTCCGGTTTACCTGTCTTAATAACACCCATTGTGTCCAACTAACATTGGAAATCAAAGTTAAGCCACCCAAGTGAGACCCGGCAGTACACACTTTGAAATGCTCGGAAGAAACTTACTATGAAGCAGAAGAACTTAGGGGCTTCCGGTTCGAATACGACCAGAGACCCGGCCCAAAGGGGTTATGCTAAGATTTGAATACGATCATATAGCCCCCAGTGGATGTGGCGATGCCAATCAAGAGGGTACCGACAGCTATGTTCTCTTTGGTTCGAATACGACCCATGTTTGAACAGGAAGCCCCCAAGTGATTTTAAGAATTGTTTAACGACGCTGATTCGAATACGATCCACGTCGGTTCTCAAAGGGTTTAAACTAAGATTCAAATATGATCAAAGAAAACTCCCCAATGAGCTCGGCACTTTGCCAATCAAATGGGTATCGACAGCTATGTTCTCTTTGGTTCGAATACGACCCATGTTTGAACAGGAAGCCCCCAAGTGACCTTATTGCTTACGGCTAGATTCGAATACGATCATAAGCCGGATCCTCCTTCAAGTTATCATGTAATCTTGCAATGAAAACAACACGTGCATATTTGGAGGAGAAAAAGGACAGAGGTCCTGCTTTATTGCTTATCATAATATATACATGGCTGAGAGAAATATGTACATTATGAGAGCCGGTGGCTCAAGTGTAGTAAGGCCGAAGCTGAGCTATGTTCCACGGCCGACGGGTCTCTTCCTCCGACTTACGTGAATCTTTGTGCTCCCGAATGTCAATGAGGTAATATGACCCGTTGTGCAAATTCTTGCTGACCACAAAGGGCCCTTCCCAAGGCGGGGATAGCTTGTGCGCATCTGTTTGATCTTGGATGAGCCGGAGCACGAGATCACCTTCCTGGAAGACCCGGGATTTAACCCGGCGACTATGATAACGGCGCAGGTCTTGTTGGTAAATCGCTGAGCGAGCTGCTGCCACATCACGCTGTTCGTCCAACAAGTCAAGAGCATCTTGGCGCGCCTGTTCATTGTCCGTCTCAACATAAGCCGCCACTCGAGGTGAGTCATGACGGATGTCACTGGGGAGGACTGCTTCTGCCCCATAAACCATGAAGAAAGGCGTGAAACCCGTAGACCTGTTAGGAGTAGTGTTGATGCTCCATAACACGGAGGGCAACTCCTCCACCCAACAACCCGGCGTCCGTTGCAAAGGGACCAAAAGCCGGGGCTTGATGCCCTTCAGAATCTCCTGATTAGCTCTCTCAGCTTGACCATTGGATTGAGGATGAGCCACTGAGGAAACATCAAGTCGGATATGCTCTCGTTGACAAAACTCTTCCATGGCGCCTTTGGATAGATTGGTGCCATTGTCAGTTATAATGCTGTGCGGAAAGCCAAAGCGAAAAATCACCTTTTTCATAAATTGAACCGCCGTGGCTGCATCACACTTGCTAACTGGCTCCGCTTCCACCCACTTGGTAAATTTGTCAACTGCCACCAAGAGGTGGGTCTTCTTATCCTTGGACCTTTTAAAAGGCCCAACCATATCAAGCCCCCAGACCGCAAAGGGCCAAGTAATTGGGATCATCCTCAGCTCCTGAGCCGGCACATGAGCCCGTCGTGAGAACCTCTGGCAACCATCACATTTACTGACCAAGTCCTCCGCATCAGCATGAGCCGTCAGCCAATAAAAACCATGGCGAAAAGCCTTGGCCACAAGAGACTTTGAGCCGGCGTGATGGCCACAATCCCCTTCATGAATCTCACGCAAGATCTCTTGACCTTCCTCAGGGGAGACACAACGCTGAAACGCTCCTGTAACACTGCGGTGATGCAACTCTCCATTGATAACAATCATTGACTTAGCCCGCCGGGTTATTTGTCTGGCCAAAGTTTCATCCTCAGGCAACTCACCCCGGGTCATGTAAGCCAAATAGGGCATTGTCCAGTCCGGTATGATGTGGAGAGCCGCCACCAGCCGCGCCTCCGGGTCAGGGACAGCCAAGTCTTCCTCTGTAGGCAGCTTAACAGAAGGATTATACAGGACATCCAGGAAAGTATTAGGCGGCACCGGCTTTCGCTGAGAGCCTAGCCGGCTTAGAGCATCAGCCGCCTCGTTCTTCCTGCGATCAATGTGCTCTACTTGGTAGCCCTGAAAGTGCCCAGCAATGGCATCAACTTCGCGGCGATAAGCCGCCATGAGAGGGTCCTTAGAGTCCGACTTGCCTGATACTTGTTGAGCCACCAAGTCTGAGTCACCGAAACACCTTACCCGGCTCAAGCTCATCTCCTTAGCCATCCGAAGACCGTGGAGCAAGGCCTCGTACTCAGCCGCATTGTTAGTGCAAGGAAACATCAACTGTAGCACATAATGGAACTTGTCGCCTTTAGGGGAAGCCAATACAACTCCAGCCCCCGAGCCCTCCAACTGCCTGGACCCATCGAAGTGAATAGTCCAATATGTGTTATCCGGCTTTTGCTCGGGTACTTGTGACTCTGTCCAATCGTTGATGAAATCCACGAAGGCCTGAGATTTAACAGCAGTGCGTGGCACGTATTTCAGACCATGGGGTCCGAGCTCTATAGCCCACATAACCACTCTCCCTGTGGCCTCTCTGTTTTGAATGATATCACCAAGAGGGGCAGAACTGACCACAGTGATAGGATGACCCTGGAAATAATGCTTAAGCTTCCGGCTTGCCATGAACACACCATAAACAAGCTTCTGCCAATGTGGATACCGCTGTTTGGACTCGATGAGCACTTCGCTGACATAATAAACCGACCGCTGAACCGGATGCTCCTTACCCTCTTCCTTGCGCTCCACCACCACGGCCACACTGACAGCTCGTGTATTAGCAGCCACATACAGCAATAAAGGCTCCTTGTCAACCGGAGCAGCAAGGACTGGGGGCTCTGCCAGCTACTTCTTCAAATCCTCAAAAGCGGTATTAGCTGCATCATTCCAGACAAAGTTATCAGTTTTCTTCATCAACTGATATAATGGTATGGCCTTCTCACCCAAACGGCTTATAAACCGGCTTAAAGCAGCGATGCGACCCGCCAAGCGCTGAACATCATTTACACACGCCGGCTTAGCCTGGGAGGTGATGGCCTTGATCTTCTCCGGGTTAGCTTCAATGCCTCTGCCAGAAACCAAAAAACCCAAGAGTTTGCCTGCAGGAACACCAAAAACACACTTGGCCGGGTTAAGCATCATCTTGTAGACCCGGAGATTATCAAAGGTTTCCCTTAAATCATCTATCAGGTTTTCCTCCTTTATAGATTTAACCACAATATCGTCCACATAAGCATGAACATTGCGCCCAATCTGGTTATGAAGACAGTTCTGCACACAACGCTGATAAGTCGCCTGTGCACACTTGTGTCCAAAGGGCATAGACACATAGCAGAATGCACCAAAAGGAGTGATGAATGCCGTCTTCTCCTGGTCCTTAACTGCCATTTTAATCTGATGATATCCAGAATAAGCATCCAAGAAACTTAAGCGCGCACAACCTGCCGTAGCATCAATAATTTGATCAATACGGGGAAGGGCAAAAGGATCAGCCGGACACGCCTTGTTTAAGTCCGTGTAGTCCACACACATCCGCCAAGTGCCGTTCTTCTTGAGTACGAGCACCGGGTTAGCTAACCACTCTGGGTGGAAGACTTCAACAATAAACCCGGCCGCCAAGAGCCGGCCCACCTCTTCATCAATAGCTTTTCGCCTCTCTTCATTAAACCGCCGAAGGAACTGCCTGACCGGCTTAAATTTCGAATCAACATTGAGAGTGTGTGTGACACCCAAATTTTTATTTGGATTTTTCAAAAGATTTTATTTGACTTGAGGGAGGTGATTTAATTTTTTTCTTCAAAAGAACTCTCCCTTTCAAATATTTTTTTATGGCAAAAGTTTTATTTGGATTCACCCAAGATCTGTCTTTGGTCTTGGAGGTTCTTGCTTTTATTTGGACTCAAGACAAAATGCTTTTCATTTGGGGAAAATGCCTTTTGAAAATCTCTTTGAAAATGCACTATGTCTTTTGGAATAATCCCTTGCTACTTTCAACCATTCCCTCTTGCCATGGCCTTAGTGCAAATACTCTCTCCTAACCCTTCCCTCACCTTTGGATCATGATTTGCATCAAATCCAGCAAGTTGAACCTCCCCATATGATTATTTTCCATTTAAATCTTATTCAAACAAATTTCTGTCTTCTATTCTAGCCATTGGTGATTTACAAAGGAGCCACACTTTCTGCTGTGATTTTTTCCCCCAAACCTTTTTCCCTTACTAGTCCTTTGAACCCTCAACCAAGATCCATGAAGATCCACTGGTCTTCAGTTCAAATTTTTCAAACTACACTTGCTGCAAGTTTGGACCAGATTTGTCAAATTTGGTGAAATTCATTCAAACCCTTCTCCAAAAATTCCAAGTGAAATCAGGCAGCCTCTGGGTGCATTGAGTGGTCACCTCACCAAGTACCAGCTCCAGGAAATTTTTTCTCATTGCCAAATCATTCTGTCGAACACCTGCAGTGCATTGTCAAACTCAGGTTCAGTAAAGTTCAGAGAACATTTCAGTGCACTGTCGTTTTCTTCAGAGCTTGTTGTCGATCTCGACAGTGCCTCGATGTCGCCTTGCTCCCCGTCCCCTCCCCCTTGTTCCTGCACCGCACGAGCGTCTGGCACCTTGCGGACGTCGGGGACGAGCAGCAGAAGGTGCGCCAGCCCGTGACCGATGCCAGCGGCGGCTTTGCGGCCGCCAGCGGGAGGCACGGCGCTGACGACGCCACCCAGCGCCGCCCAAGCCACCGGAGCTCGCCGAGTGGCCTTCCACTCCCCTGAACGCGCTGCCACTCTCATCGTGAACCGCAAGGCGCGGAGCGCGCTCTCTGCCGCCGACGTGCCCGTGCGGCCACCTCACCATGG
This sequence comes from Triticum aestivum, assembly GCF_018294505.1. Taxonomy (NCBI): domain Eukaryota; kingdom Viridiplantae; phylum Streptophyta; class Magnoliopsida; order Poales; family Poaceae; genus Triticum; species Triticum aestivum. The sequence goes on from NC_057814.1 coordinate 561,394,311, forward strand.
ACCGGCGCCGTTACGCCAAGACCAGCCGAGATTAGCGGGGGAATGACACCAGTAACATCCACTGATGCTGCCTGGCCACTCAAACCTCCTGCAAATCCACTGCATCGCCGTAATTGCTCGCCGGAGATTCTCAGTTCACGGCCACCCCGTCGATCCGCCTATAAATAGAGGCCCCAAGCTTCAACTCGAACCCACATCATCCCTGCACTCCACCTAGAGCACGCCTAGCCACTGGAAGAGCCCCGAGGAGGTCTCCTTCCTCGACTCTGGCCGCCGCGACCCGCCACGGGACCCAGCTCGATTCGCTCCCGTGCGTGCACCTCTGCCTCCCATCTCTTGCCAGAAGCTTCACTATGCATCCCTCCTTCTGACCCGCGCTTCAATTCGAAGTTTGCAGCCCTCCACCGGAGTTCTCCACCCTCACCCGAGCCGCCGTCCGCCGGAGAAAGTGTCGCCGTCGACGTGGTGCTCCCCGTTGGTCGAGTCCACCACCCACCGACGCGGAAGAACACGCTGAAGCTCTTGGTACCCTCCGATCTCCCTGACTCGCCGTGGTTCGACGCCGGCGTCCACCGCAGTCTTCGGGCGCCGGCGAGGTTTTTAAACCTAACATGTGGGACCCCGTGTCAGCCTCTCTTCTGTTTCCACTCGCGAACCGTTTTCTGTTGGCGCCTTCGGGCAAAATACGCTTTCCCTTTGAGCTGGCGCGTTTCTTTCCGAAGCGTTTTCTGTTTTCTCAGTTTAAACCCTGGAACTTTTCTGTTTCATCACAGATAAGTCCCTGGACAGAAACCTTTATAACTTTTTAATAAAAAGGGATTTTTGAGTGATTCTTTTTCTGACAGTCTTAAATTTTTGTCTAGTTTTTTATGGAATTTATTTGAAATATTTTTGGAGAAGTTTCTGTGCACGCGTTGGTTTTTCACGTTAGAACCCGTTTTCGTTGTGCCGTAGGTTCCGGAAGAGGTGACGGAGCCGCGAACTTCGCCGAGCTAGACTCCGACTTCTCCGAACCAGGCAAGCATGTTTTGAAAATTTGATATAACAGGTGTTTTGCATGTTTGCGTGAAAGTTTGTGCGTGGCATATGAGTGTCGGTGAATACCTCGTTGCTTGTGAGGCAACTACCCGCATGTTCCAAAGTTGCGATGATCTCTGATGAGAGATAGCCTAATCATGTGGTGACATGAAGGGCAGCAAGGTGGTACTATTGTAGCATACCAGCCTTGCGTCATCCGACGAATTCCGACGTTAACGTGGACGGAGTCACGTTATCGTCCTTTCCCCTTCCGTGCTACCACATGTTTCTTTGCCAGGATGCGGTTTAGTAAGTTGGTAACCTCTTTCCGTGTACTCACCAAACAGAGGGGCCGGGATGATGGTACCTTGGCCCAGGATTAAAGCCAGTCATCCAGTCAGGGGGCATGGGTGTTTCCGGTTGGGACCGAGAGGGGGGGCACCCCCTTAGAGCGCGCGTATAGAAATTTGATCCCATGCTACGCGAGGTTGTAGCCTCCCCGTCTCAAGGTTTTTCTTGAACGTTGCCGAGGGTGATCCCTGGCTTCGGAAGATTGAAAGGGTGTGTACTGGTTAGACGTGTTTCTTCTAAAACACCGTAAACGGAACTAGTCCCCGTGACTACTGGAGTCCGTTGGCTGTGGTTAAGTACAAACTCTGCAGAGTCAAATTCTTCCAAGTCATCGTATCCATGATCAAGTAGTGTAATCAGTATATCCAAATCTATCCGCGTGGAAAACTTTGTCCCCGGTGAACAAGCTCAAGTGGTAAATCCAGTTTAAATATTATTCCTGTGGATGGACTAACTTTATATTTGTCTCGTACTTGTGATAATTTATGTTCCTGAACTATTGAATTATTGAGCTACAATATAAGCCCTTTATGTGACGTCGCGCAGACGTCCGACTGTGGCGTGCTTTTGTTTTCTTACTTTAAATATAAGCCCTTTATGCGATGTCGCTCAGACGTCCGACTGTGGCACGTACTGCCTTTATTTTCTGTTATGAGCCCTTTATGTGGTGTCGCCCCGACGCCTGACTGTGGCATTACTATTCTGCAGTTTCCTCTCGAGGAGTCATTCAGACCCTCGTTTGGCACCAGCATTACTATTCTGTAGTTTCCTCTCGAGGAGTCATTCAGACCCTCGTTTGGCACCAGCATTACTATTCTGCAGTTTCCTCTCGAGGAGTCATTCAGACCCTCGTTTGGCACCAGTACTACTATTGTTGCAGTTTCCGCTCGAGGAGTCATTCAGACCCTCGCTTGGCACCCAGTAATTATTATCTCTATGTCTGAATGCACTGGTTAACTTGTTCATATGCTTCATGTTTTCATTTGTTATATCTCATGTCCGAACTGTCTTGCGAGTACTTTCATAGTACTCACCTGGCTTGTTGATTTGGCCAGATGTTGACGAAGGCGATCTCTTGGATGAAGAGTTTGATAGCGCGTCCGACGCCTAGAGGAGTCCCAGTCAGTCCTGCGCCATCCCGGATATTGGTCACTTGTATTTTATACGCTTCCGCCACCCGCAATAAGTCTCCTCGAGCCTCACTCCGACGCTCGATGAGCTGTAGTCTTCAGGAGTCATATCACTCGCTTCGCGGTGATATTTCCACCACCGTTATTATCGTGAGTTAGTAGTTATGCCACCCTATCCGCCGTCTTGTTTTATCGGCGTGCATGTAATAAATTGTTGGGCAGTCTCCGCTCAACCTTGTATTATATTCAGTACTCCTGGTATTTTTCTTCTGTGACCAAGATATTGTCTACCAGTGAGAAGGAATTCTTCCTCGCTGGTCCGTAAAAGGGATTGGTCTCTCAATAATTATTTTATTGAAAAACCGGTCGTGACAGTGTGCTCAGCGAGTTCTCTAGGTACACCTGGCATGTCAGAAGGTTTCCATGCGAAGATGTCCCTATTCTCACGGATGAACTCGATGAGCGCGCTTTCCTATTTTGGATCCAGATTTGCACTGATGCTAAACTGCTAAGACGAATCTCCTGGAACAAAATCAACAAGCTTAGTTTCATCAGCCGACTTAAATTTCATCGCCGGCTCATTTTCCGTAGTCGGCTTTTTTAGAGAGGTCATATCTGTTGGGTCAACAATGTCCTTGTAAAACTTCAACTCTTCCGTTGCGCAAACAGATTCTGCATAAGCCGCATCGCCTTCCTCACACTCCAAGGCTACCTTCCGGCTGCCGTGAACCGTAATGGTCCCATTATGACCCGGCATCTTGAGCTATAAATACACGTAACACGGCCGTGCCATGAACTTGGCGTAAGCCGGCCGCCCAAATATGGCATGGTACAGACTTCTTATCTTGACCACCTCAAAGGTCAATTTTTCCACCCTGTAATTGTGCTCGTCTCCAAAGGCCACTTCCAACTCGATCTTGCCGACTGGGTAAGCCGACTTACCAGGTACCACACCGTGGAAAATAGTGTTTGACTGACTGAGGTTCTTGTCAATCAACCCCATACGACGGAAAGTCTCATAATAGAGGATGTTGATGCTGCTGCCTCCATCCATGAGCACTTTAGTGAACTTATATCCTCCCACCTGAGGAGCCACCACCAAGGCCAGGTGACCCGGATTATCCATCCGGGGAGGGTGATCCTCCCTACTCCACACTATAGGCTGCTCAGACCACCGCAAGTAACGTGGGACCGCCGGCTCAACAGCATTCACAGCCCTCTTATGAAGCTTCTGATCTCGTTTGCACAGACTGGTGGTAAACACATGATATTGTCCGCCGCTAAGCTGCTTTGGATTGGTCTGATAACCCCCCTGCTGCTGTTGATGACCCTGGCCAGACTGCTGATTAAATCCCCCTTGACCGTTCTGGGGATTAGAATTTGAGCCGCCGCCCGGGCCATGAAAGCCGCCGGCGCCTGAGCCGCCGCCCGGGCCATTGTAATTCTTAAAGGCCTTCATGATTGCACACTCCTTCCATAGATGAGCCGCTGGCTTCTCTCTAGAGCCGTGCCTTGGACAAGGCTCATTCAACAGTTGCTCCAACGTCGGGCCTGACCCGCCGCCTCGGGGAGGGGGCCTCCCCTTGCGTCGCTGGTTATTACCTTGTGAGCTGGCGTTGGCTACAAACTCTAGGCTGCCATCGGCCTTGCGCTTGCCTCCTCCTTGGTTTCCCGGGTTATGCTGAGGACCCTTGCCATTGCCATTCTTCTTTCCCTTCCCTGCCCTTTCATCATCTGAAGGGGGATCCTTGGTACCATCATAATCGGCATACTTGACAAGAGCCGCCATTAGTGTACCCATATCATTGCAGTCGCGCTTAAGTCGCCCGAGTTTCATCTTCAGGGGCACAAAACGACAATTCTGTTCCAACATTAAGACTGCAGAGCCAGCATCCATCTTATCTGATGAATGTATGATCTCCTTGACCCGGCGAACCCAATGCGTCGTGGATTCACCCTCCTGCTGCTTACAGTTAGTCAAATCGACAATTGATATAGACTGCCTACAGGTATCCTTAAAGTTTTGGATGAACCGGGCTTTCAGCTCAGCCCAAGACCCGATGGAATTCGGTGGTAGCCCTTTCAACCAAGTGCGGGCAGTCCCATCCAACATCATGGTGAAGTACTTGGCCATTGCCGCCTCACTGACCTCCAGTAGTTCCATGGCCATCTCGTAACTCTCGATCCAGGCTGCGGGTTGTAAGTCAGCCGTGTAATTGGGCACCTTCCTATGGCCTTTGAAGTCCTTGGGTAGACGTTCATTGCGGATAGCTGGCACTAAGCAAGGGACACCCCCAGTCCTGGTAGGGATACCCACATCGACGGACGTCGTCGGATAAGCCGGGGGAGTCTGGTAAGCCGTCAACTGAGGCACCTGCTCCGCCTCTTGTCGCGCTCTGTCTTGGTCTGCTGCGTGAAAGGCTCCATTATGAGCTGGGCCATCGCCAGGGGGCGGGTCATGGCGTCGGACGTTACTTGAGCCGGTTGCTGAGACCATGTCTCTGCTGTAACTCGGGCTCCGGCCTGGACGAGGGGTCGAGTGGATTCTGTCCCGGCTGTAGGAGTACGCCTCTTGCTGCGCCAGTGCTGTCTGAAGGAGTTCCCTGACCCGGCGGGTTTCAATAGCCGTCGGAGAGTCGCCGTCGACTGGGAGAGCTGCCAGCCGTGCTGCCGCGGCGACCATGTTCTCCAGCGGGTTATTATAATGACCCGGTGGTATTGGCATGTACTGAGGCGGGATAGGGGGCACCTGGGGAGGCCCCATCACTTGTGGCTGAGTAGGGGTCCCAGACCCGGGCACCATGACCCCTGGCGGGTTACTAGACCCTGCACCTGGCGTGTTGAAGAGGTTGCGTGGATCGTAAACCGGAGGGAGTCGAGATTGGGCCTTTTGATGCCTCCTTCTCAGGACCTCATTGGACGCGTTTTGATCCATCGTGAGCCGGAAGGATTGCGCTTGAATCAACTGGGTTTGGGCATCGAGAGCCGCCCTCTCCGCAGCCATCCTGATCCCTTCTGCTGCCAGATCCTCCTTAGCTTTTACTAGATCCAATTTTAATTGTGCCACCTCCGCATCATGCCGAGCTTGATCCGCCGGGTCAACCGTGGCGGTTAACAGGGCCGTCATCTTGTCCGTGAGATCCATTAGCACCTGAGCCGGCGAAGGCACCGGGTTTCCCGCTCCAGCAGCAGGGTTCTGAACAGGCTGCGCACCGGCCATGAAGATTCCAACCCGGCTTGGCGGCTCAAACAGGTCCGGAATACTGTCACCGTCGGAACAACCCATGAGCCTGCCATCTTGAAGTTGATACAACGAGTTTGACTCATCGGTGGACGACTCGCCATCAGAGTCGGCGGCCGTCTCATCACCAGATCCAGATCGATCAGAGAGCCCTCCATGGATACATCCCACAAAGGCATGCCTTATGGCAGGCCGGGCCCGGGCAGGTCGTGCACGCTGAGCCGTCTCGACGAGATCGGCGCAGAGATCCGGCTCAGGGCCCGGCTCACCAATCTTGCCAATGAAAACATGAATTCCTCCGAAGGGGACCCGGTACCCGTACTCCATTGAGCCGGCGTCGGGGCCCCAGTTTGCATCGTCGATGTAGAGCTTGCCGCGACGACTCTTGGTCATCCGGCCCACAGCGTATCCCTTGAGCCCTTCGAAGCTGCCCTTCAGGAACTCAAATCCACCGTGCGCTGGCCCCACGGTGGGCGCCAACTGTCGTGGAATTGTCACGGCAGATGTCCTCGAGCTAGGACTTAGTCGTGGAGCCATCGCAACTAGGAAGCTTGAAGGGGTTAAGTGGGACAAGGAACACGAGGGTTTATACTGGTTCGGCCCCTTACGGTGAAGGTAAAAGCCTACGTCCAGTTTGAGGTGGTATTGATTAGGGTTTCGATGACCAGGGAGCTTAACCGCTATGCCTGGCTCTCGATGAGATCTTTCTTGTCCCTAAACCGCTGCCGGGTCGTCCCTTTATATAGGGAGGCTGACGCCCAGCAGCTCTCAGAGTCCCGGCCGGCTCATAAGAGTGTCCGGCTCGGACTCTCAACTATTCTTGCCTTACACTACAAGTTCTACCATGACAATGATTGTAACTACGGGCCTTAAGCCATATCCGGGTCTTAAGCCCATCTTTGGCCCACCGTCTTCAAGCTTGGCGCCGGGCTTCTGGCAATTACCATATGAGTAACCCGGCCCCTCCTGGCGGGTGACTCTAAGGTCTATATCCTCAACAGATGCCGATGATTGGCTCATGGACATCAACAAGCATTTTGAATGTAGCAATGTCAGGCCTGAGGATTTTGTCAAGTTTGCTTCTTTTCAGCTCAAGGACCAAGCTGCTGATTGGTATCAACAATACAAAGATTCCAGAGGAGGTCGTGTGATCACTTGGACTGACTTCTGTCGGGACTTCAAAGCTCACCACATTCCACAAAGTGTTGTTGAGAGCAAGCGTGAGGAGTTCCGCAGTCTCAAGGAAGGCAACATGTCTGTGTATCAATTCAACATCCAGTTTCAGAAACTTGCTCGCTTCGCTAAACAAGACGTTCCTGATGAAAAGAGCATGATCTATCACTTCAGAGGTGGCCTTAGAGAGGATCTGCAGTTAGCTCTCGTTCTTGTTGAGCCTACTGAGTTTGATCAATTCTACAATATGGCACTGAAGCAAGAGGCTGCTCAGCTCAAGTGTGAGGCTTCTAAGAAGAGAGTCAGGGACGCAGTTCAATCTTCTTCTTCCTCACTAGTGGCTGCTAAGCAACAGAAGTTCTGGTTGCCTCCTCCTCCTCCATTTCGTCAGCCTTACCAGCAGAAGAACAAAGGTGGCCATGGATCTTCCCACTCTTCCAACTCTGGCTATCAGAACAAGTCTCAGAATCAAGCTCCCAAGTCGAATGCTCCTTATCACCGTCCAATCTCAGAGGTGACTTGCAACAAGGGTTAGCAGAAAGGTCACTATGCTAACAAGTGCTTCAACCAAAGGCGTCTTCCGCCTCCTCCTCCTGTCAGATCTTCCAGCAATGCAGTGGTCAAGCATAATTCCAAGTTTGCAAAGGTGAACATGATGAATGCAGCTCAAGCAGAGGAATCTACTGATGTGATAATGGGTAATCTTCCACTTAATGATATTCCTGCAAAAGTTCTTTTTGATACTGGTGCATCTCTTTCTTTCATTTCGAGACCTTTTGTTGCCAAGCATGAGTTTGTGACGGAAAATATTCCTATCCCGTTGAAGATTGTGTCACCGGGTAAGCAAATGACATCTAATAATTGTGTCCCGTATGTTTCTATCAAGATGGGGAACTATAAATTTCTGTCTAAACCAGTTGTTCTTGGTGACTCGGATATTGATCTTGTTCTCGGGATGGACTGGCTTTCTAAGCACAAGGTTCAACTTGATTGTGCTGCCAGGGAAATTCAATTGACACACTCTTCTGAGGATGTGATTATCTATGCCGCTCGTGATGAAACCATTCGGTTATTTTCTCTTAATGAGAAGGGCAAATTGAATGCCATCTCTCAAATTCCAGTTGTTTGTGAGTATCAAGATGTCTTTCCAGAAGAGCTTCCGGGTATGCCTCCTCACCGGCCAGTTGAGTTCGTTATCGATCTTGAGCCGGGCACTGAACCCGTTTGCAAGCGTCCATACAAGCTTGGACCCAAGGAGCTGAAGGAATTGAAGAAACAGCTCGATGAACAAGAGCGTCTAGGTTTGATCAGACCGAGTTCATCTCCATGGGGTTGTGGTGTTCTTTTTGTCCAGAAGAAAGATGGCACGGACCGACTTTGTGTCGACTACCGTCCATTGAACAAGAAGACAATCAAGAACAAGTATCCACTTCCCAACATCAATGAGCTATTCGAGCAACTCAAAGGTGCTAAAGTATTCTCCAAGCTTGACCTTCGTATGGGTTATCATCAGATTCGCATTCGTGAAGAAGATATTCCCAAGACAGCATTCAGAACAAGCTTTGGTTCTTATGAATATACTGTCATGTCTTTCGGCCTTGTCAATGCTCCTCCAACATTCTCTCGGATGATGAATTTCATCTTCAACCCCTATACCAATGAATTCGTTCTGGTGTATCTCGATGATATCTTGGTCTTCTCCAAGAATAAGAAGGATCATGCCAAACATTTGCGATTGGTGCTCGACAAGCTCAGAGTATCAATTCTATGCGAAGTTCTCAAAATGTGAGTTTTGGCTCGATGAAGTTCTTTACCTTGGTCACATCATCTCTGCCAAGGGCATCGCTGTTAATCCCGAGAAGGTGTCCGCAATTGTGAATTGGGAACCTCCTCAGAATGTCAAGCAGCTCCGCAGTTTTCTTGGTCTTGCAAGCTATTGCCGAAGATTCGTTGAGAATTTCTCTAAGATTGCAAAGCCTCTTTCCAACCTCCTCCAGAAGCATGTGAAGTATGTTTGGTCTCCTGAGTGTGACATTGCTTTCAACACTCTCAAAGAGAAACTAGTCACAGCTCCAGGCTTAACTCCTCCTGACGAATCCAAGCCATTTGAAGTTTTCTGTGATGCTTCTCTTCAAGGTCTCGGTGCTGTGTTAATGCAAGAGAAGAAAGTTGTGGCCTATACCTCTCGTCAGTTGAAGCCCAATGAGAAGAACTACCCCACTCACGATCTTGAGTTGGCGGCAGTTGTCCATGCATTAATAACGTGGATACATCTCTTGTTGGGAAGAAAAGTGGACATATTCACCGATCACAAGAGTCTCAAGTACATCTTCACTCAGCCCAACCTCAACCTCAGGCAGACTCGATGGGTCGAAATGATTCAAGAGTACAATCCGAGTATTGAATATACTCCAGGCAAAGCCAATGTCATTGCAGATGCTTTGAGCAGGAAGGCTTATTGCAACAGCTTAATTCTCAAGCCATTCCAACCGGATCTTTGTGAAGCTTTCCGCAAGCTGAATCTCCAAGTTGTTCCTCAAGGCTTTCTTGCCAACCTCATAGTCTCTCCTACTTTGGAAGATCAAATTCGTGAGGCACAACTCCTGATACCATGGTGAAGAAGGTGAAACGTGGTATCGACAAGGGTCTTTCCAAATACAAGTGCTATCGCATTGATGACAGAGACACTTTATTCTTCGAGGACCGGATTGTGGTTCCTAAAGGTGATCTAAGGAAAGTCATTCTGAACGAGGCGCACAATTATCTTCTTTCCATTCATCCTGGAAGTACGAAGATGTACCATGACCTCAAGCAGTCGTATTGGTGGACTCGAATGAAGCGAGAAATCGCTCAATTCGTGAATGAATGTGATGTCTGTCGAAGAGTGAAAGCAGAATACCAATGACCAGCTGGTCTCCTCCAACCTCTTGCTATCCCAGAGTGGAAGTTTGATCATATCGAAATGGACTTCGTGACTGGTTTTCCCAAGTCCAAGCGTGGAAATGATGCTATCTTCGTTGTCATTGACAAGCTTTCTAAAGTGGCTCATTTCCTTCCAATCAAAGAATCTATCACAGCAGCTCAGTTGGCAGAGTTATACACCTCCAGAATTGTCTCCTTGCACGGCATTCCACAATTGATTTCTTCAGATCGTGGAAGCATCTTCACCTCTAAGTTCTGGGACTCCTTTCAGAAGGCCATGGGCACAAATATTCGCTTCAGCACAGCTTTCCATCCTCAAACTAGTGGCCAAGTCGAGCGAGTCAATCAAATTCTTGAAGATATGCTCAGGGCTTGTGTCATTTCCTTTGGCATGAAATGGGAAGATTGTCTTCCATATGCCGAATTCTCCTACAACAACAGCTTCCAAGCAAGTTCGGGCAAGGCCCCATTCGAGATCCTCTATGGCAGAAAGTGTCGTACTCCTCTCAATTGGTCAGAGACTGGTGAACTCCAAGTTCTTGGCAATGACTTAATCACTGAAGCTGAAGAAATGTGTAAAGTCATCCGTGAAAATCTCAAAGCCGCGCAATCGCGCCAGAAGAGTTACTATGATAGTAAGCACCGTGATGTGGCTTTCGAGATCGGAGACCATGTCTACCTCCGCGTCTCTCCAATGAAAGGCACTCGTCGCTTCGGTATCAAAGGGAAGCTTGCCCCTAGATACGTGGGTCCTTTCAAGATCATTGGCAAAAGAGGAGACCTCGCCTATCAACTTGAGCTTCCCTCCAACTTCGCGAACATGCACGATGTGTTCCACATGTCACAGCTCCGCAAGTGCTTCAAGACGCCTGAGCGCACCATCAACTTCGAAGAGATTGACCTCCAAGAATATCTATCTTATCATGAGCACCCCGTTGCTATTCTTGAAGAAACTGAGCGCAAGACTCGCAACAAGTCAATGAAATTCCTGAAAGCGAAGTGGTCGCACCATTCCGACCGAGAAGCCACCTGGGAACGCGAGGACCATCTCCGTTCCGAATATCTGGAGTTCTTTCAATCCTAGATCTCGGGACGAGAACCTCTCGTAGTGGTGGAGTGTTGTAACACCCCGGATGTAACTTTCCATATTTGTAACTCCAACTCTTGCCATTTTCGTCTTTGTGTTATGATATTCCCTTCGTGGTCGGGTTTTGTCTTTCGTTTTGCATTTTGTTCTTGTCATACATCTCATATCATGTCATCATGTGCATTGCATTTGCATACGTGTTCGTCTCATGCATCCGAGCATTTTCCCCGTTGTCCGTTTTGCAATCCGGCGCTCCCCTCTTGCTTTCTTTTCGTGAGCGGGTGTTGAACGTTCTCGGAACGGACCGAGGCTTGTCAAGTGGCCTTGGTATACCACCGGGAGACCACCGGTCAAGTTTCGTTCCATTTGGAGGTCGTTTGGTACTCCTACGGTTAACCGGGTAACCGCAGATGCCTTCTGTGTGTTGCAGCAAAAACCCCTCTCTAAACAGCCCAAAACCCCTCCAAGTCATCTCCATGCTCTAGGTCGTTCGATCATGATCGTGTGGGCGAAAACCGCACCTCATTTGGACTCTCCTAGCTCCCTCTATCCATATAAATGTGAGACCCCCCGAAATTCCCGCAGTCCAAAAGCCTAACCCGCTCCTCCGCGCCGACGGACGTGTCCGCCCGGGGCCGGACACATCGGCGCCGCCGCCCGCCGCCACTCTCGTGCTGCCACGTGGCAACCCGCCGCCGCACCCGCCGCGGCCCGGCGAGCCCGCAGCCGGCCCCCGGGCCCGAGCCGCCGGCGCCCCGCGCTCCTCTTCCCGTACGGGCCCGCGCCCGCGCCGGCCGGCTCCGCCGCCTCGCCGCCGTCCGCCGCTCCGCCCCGCCTCCGTCGCCGCCGCGCACCACGGCGCCGCCCCCTCTTCCCCGCCGACCACCGCGCCTCCCCGAGCCCTCCTCTCCACTCCGCCGGCCTCCTCCCGTCGCAACGCCGGCAGCCCCGCCGCGCTCCGGTGAGCATCGGCCCCGATCCAGATCTGGAGACTGCCACGGTTGACCTCTCTCCCTCTCTTTTTCTCTAAGTCCCCGAGATATTTACAGTGCATGCCCATGTTCATTGCATCATAACTCTCTGAATATAGCTCTGTTTCGCTCGTGTAATATATCGAAATGTTCGTCTCGTGATGCTCTTCATTTTTTTTCCATTGCACCATGTTAATTTGAGGCCATCTTGATGCCCAAATCTCTCGTGCAGGAGTGCTAGTTGCTGTTATCTGCTGTTACTTAGCAGAACTTGAAGATTTGTTATTTTTGTTGCATTTAATCTGTGCATCTTATGGGCATGAGCTCTGCATGTGTTTTGTTGTATGCCATGCCATCTTTCCAGAGGTGTATTCCATGTATTTTTGTGATCTCTGTGGTGACTAGAACAAGCATGCAAACTAGGCCCCGTAACGTTTCTGATTTCAGGGACAGTAAATTTACCATGTCTTTGTCTGCTATTATTTTGTTGCTATGTATCCATGTGGCTACAGAGAGATCCATGCTTATTTTAGTGATGTTAAGTAAGGATGTTTTGTAGATATGGTTGTAATTGATCCATTCCTGCCCTTGTTTGCAATTATGGAGTGCCATAGCATGACTGAATCTTGCTCTACTTTTGCTATAAAATATTTCTGGCAGATTGTTTACGTGTTATTCAATTTTGCCAAGCTTGTTGTAGTTGTTTCATACATGCTATGTATTTGATCTTGCCATGGATAGCTTCATAAACATGCCATCTTGCTGTAGGTATGCTTTTGTTTGTAATGCATTGCTTTGTGATGAGTGCATCAAGCTCACCAATATGCCTTCATATTATTGTTTCTGCCATGCTCTGTTTTCTGCTAAGTCTGAAACCTGTTAACGAAACTTGCTATGTTTACATGGTTGCCATCATGTCTTCTGGCCCTTTTTGGCTTATGGTAAGTAAGGGACTTTTGTCATATTCATTTAGTAGAATACTGCCATGCCTTGTTTTGCCATGTTAAGTTCCTGTAGCATGTTCATTTCATGCTCTGAACATTGCTACCTGATGCTGTTTCAGGCATGTCCAGTAATTTCACCAAGTCTGTGAACCTGTTATCTTTTGCACTTTTGCCATGCTTATTTGAACCTGCTGTGTTGTGATCTAGCCATAGCTCAGTTTTCATCTTTTGTCAAGCTTCTCCTGTACATTACTGCCATATGCTTTGTTGCTATGTTGGAGTGCTGTAGCATTGTTACTTGTTGCATTCTATGTGCTATCATGCTGTTAATCGCAGATTCGTGTCATTCTTGTTTTGCTTGCCATTTGCAAACCGTGCATCCGTTTCCGGTGATCTTTATATCGATTTCGACCGAAATCATCTCATCTTTCCAGTGGCATGCTTGGTTTGCCAAGTTACTTCCTTGTTCATCATTTTCCTTCCGGAGCACGCATATGCATCGCATATCCCATCTCGCATATCATTCATGTTTTGCATCATGGTGCTTGTGCATTTCCCGTGGTTGATTGTGGTTCCGTTTGCTTGTGTTCTTGTTTGGGTAGAGCCAGGAGACGAGTTCGTGAACGAGGAACCTGTTGAGTACGCTTACGAGGATCAAGCTTTCGACAACTCTGAGAACCTTGCAGGCAAGATGACCACCCCTCGAAATCACTTCTATCTTTGCTTTGCTAGTTGTTCGTTCTATTGCCATGCTGCGCTACCTACCACTTGCTATATCATGCCTCCCATATTGCCATGTCAGCCTCTAACCATCCTTTCCTAGCAAACCGTTGTTTGGCTAAGTTACCGCTTTTGCTCAGCCCTTCTTATAGCGTTGCTAGTTGCAGGTGAAGTTGAAGTTGGTTCCATGTTGGAACATGGATATTTTGGAATATCACAATATCTCTTATTTAATTAATGCATCTATATATTTGGTAAAGGGTGGAAGGCTCGGCCTTATGCCTGGTGTTTTGTTCCACTCTTGCCGCCCTAGTTTCCGTCATACCGGTATTATGTTCCTTGAGTTTGCGTTCCTTACGCGGTTGGGTGATTTATGGGACCCCCTTGACAGTTCGCCTTGAATAAAACTCCTCCAGCAAGGCCCAACCTTGGTTTTACCATTTGCCACCTAAGCCTTTTCCCCCGAGTTTTCGCGAGCCCGAGGGTCATCTTTATTCAAACCCCCGGGCCAGTGTTCCTCTGAGTGCTGGTCCAAACTAGAGCCACTTGCAGCGCCACCTTCGGGGAAACTCGAGGATTGGTTTTAGTTGTACGTAGTGTTCATCCGGTGTGCCCTGAGAACGAGATATGTGCAGCTCCTATCGGGATTTGTCGGCACATTCGGGCGGCTTTGCTGGTCTTGTTTTACCATTGTCGAAATGTCTTGTAAACCGGGATTCCGAGACTGATCGGGTCTTTCCGGGAGAAGGTTTATCCTTCGTTGACCGTGAGAGCTTATGATGGGCTAAGTTGGGACACCCCTGCAGGGTATGATCTTTCGAAAGCCGTGCCCGCGGTTATGAGGCAGATGGGAATTTGTTAATGTCCGGTTGTAGAGAACTTGTCACTTGACTTAATTAAAATACATCAACTGTGTGTGTAGCCGTGATGGTCTCTTCTCGGCGGAGTCCGGGAAGTGAACACGGTTTGAGTTATGAATGACGTAAGTAGGAGTTCAGGATCACTTCTTGGTCATTACTAGATGACGACCGTTCCGTTGCTTCTCTTCTCGCTCTCTTTTGCGTATGTTAGCCACCATATATGCTTAGTGCCTGCTGCAGCTCCACCTCATTACACCATCCTTTCCTATAAGCTTAAATAGTCTTGATCTCGCGGGTGTGAGATTGCTGAGTCCTCGTGACTCACAGATTCTACCAAAACAGTTGCAGGTGCCGACAATGCCAGTGCAGATGATGAGATCGACCTCAAGTGGGAGTTCGACGAGGAACGTGGTCGTTACTATGTGTCTTTTCCTGATGATCAGTAGTGGAGCCCAGTTGGGACGATCGGGGATCTAGCATTTGGGGTTATCTTATTTTCATTTGGATTTGACCGTAGTCGGTCTATGTGTGGATTTTGGACGATGTATGAATTACGTTTATGTATTGTGTGAAGTGGAGATTGTAAGCCAACTCTCGTTATCCCATTCTTGTTCATTACATGGGATTGTGTGAAGATGACCCTTCTTGCGACAAAACCACAATGCGGTTATGCCTCTAAGTCATGCCTCGACACGTGGGAGATATAGCCGCATCGTGGGCGTTACAGAAAGTTTCGGTGGGGCCGAGTTTGACTTTTGGTTTGGGACATATGTGGATATGAGAAAGTGGTTGAGGGCTTTGGAGCATATCACTATGCACTTTGAGTAAGCAAGTCATTAAGCAACACCTCATCCCCTCTTAATAGTATTGGCTTTCCTATGGACTCAATGTGATCTTGGATCACGAAAATTAAAAATGTAGAGTCCTGAGCTTTGAGCTTGAGCCAATCCTTTGTCCTTATCATCTTGAAGGGGTTCCACATCCTCTAGTCCATGCCACTCCATTGTTGAACTTCTCTGAAACATACTAGAGGAAAATATTAGTCCAACAAGAGATATGTTGACATTAATTACGAAAATCACCCAGGGAGCACTTGTGCTTTCAATCTCCCCCTTTTTGGTAATTGATGACAACATACATCAAAGCTTTAGATAAAGATATAGAGAATAACAAGTAAATCTTTGGAAAGACATGTAACATGCATATGCTCCCCCTATATGTATGCAATCATGTAGATATGAAATATAAGAGCATGTGAATACATAAGCATGACAGAGTAAGCAATGTGTTACATGTATCTTGGCTATATGGACCAGAGCAAATGATGTAAGTATAGAAAATGTACCTTCATGCTCATGAGTCCTTCTTGCAAACAGTATGTACATCAGCAAGAAATCCTGATGCACATGAGTGTGACGCATATACTTACCTTGTGGTCTTGAGTTGGCTTAGAAAGGGATGAACCTGAGTAAACAAGTTTAGATAACACAGATACATCTACTAGCCAGAGCAAACAAATGGAACCACAAGAGTACCAAGATTGGGATGACATGTAGAGTGTGAGTACTGGGTACTTTACTGGATATAGACATGTCCCCAAAAATGTAAAGATATGCAATGAATTCGAAGATTTTCTTTCCTTACAAGTCTTGCTCCCCCTGAATCTTGTATGAGATACTGGGAGAAGATAGGGAACAGAAAATCAGAGCAAATGCACTCAAACAAGCAAACATGAACATGTCTTTTCCCCTCTAAAGACATGTGACTTCTCTCCTCTTTGAATACCAAGCATCTGGGGCCTTTGATGTGATTTTTCTTTCCCTCTAGTGAAGAATTCTCTCCCCCTGTTGAAGTGATTAAGCTTTGATTTGATCTCTCTCTCCCCCTTTGACATCAATTTCCAAGAAGGGATCTTCTGGAGTGTGAGTCGAACTAGGTTTGGTCCTTGAGTCACAGAGCGAAGCAGCATATAGAATGTGATGCTGCTAGAGGACGAGAATCAATGAGTGGAGCTGGAACAAAACTACAGTAACAAGTGGCAAATTGTGTTCTCTGTAGTGAAATCGGTGACACCGAGTTGTATGCTTTGGTGGTATCGAATTGGTTCAGCTTGACCAAAAAAACAGACCGGTGTGACCGAGTTCAGCACAGAGAGAACACTTGTCACCTCAGCTCACTGGGCAAATAAGATCTCACAAGGATTTGCAAGGAATTGACTGAAATATTTGCAATGAATTGGATGCAAGAAATGCAGAACAAAACAGAGAAAAGAAAATCTAGATGAAGGTTTTTTCTTGAAAAGGGAATAAATACGCAAAGGACAAATGCAAGAAGTCAGAGAAACACTAGAGACCTTCATCTAGAATTGGGCGGTGACAAAGTCACCTATGTTAGAGTATATTGACTAAGGAGTCAAGTGAGAACACTTGATCATAAGTCATACTCATCATTTAAGCTCAAAATGGGGTTACCATTTTTCGTTTAAGCATTTGATGTATTCTCACCTTGTTGAGTTGCTTTGACCTATCACATGAGGTTAAGCTTCTCTAAGATGGAATGACATACCTTGGGTGGTGATGTTGATCCTAGTCATGTAGTTGGACTTGTGTGAGTTGCTCGAGGTTGATGTAGCTCATCAAGAGTCGGGAGCACCACTTGGATGTGAGTTCATCTATCTACATGGGTTAGTTTTGCAAGGAAGAGCACTTTTGTATCCAAAGTGACAATCATGAAATTTGATACCAAATGAAATTTGATATATAGAATTTGTCAAAGGATATGTTAAAGGGTTCCAAGCTTCCTTGTCCTCAACCACCATTGTGTAGAGACTTGGTGATGTAGAGATTTCTCAAGTTGTAAGTGAGTTGCAATCTCATAGATTTAGATTCATCCAAGTACCTACAAGGGTTAGATAGCATGCAAGGGTGCAAGTATATCCAAGACATATGATCATCATCATAAGAGAGGTATCAAGGATTAGTCATAGGCTCATGCCTTGCATGTACCCAAATGGAGTTCCTACTCCAAGTTTGAAGCATCAATGATGTTCAATTCACCTCTCAAACGGCAAAAGACTTTCTCATGAAGCTGTTTGGTGAATATATCCGCCAATTGCTTATCGGTACGAACATGCGTAAGATTAGTGTCCCCTTTTGCAACATGATCTCGAATGAAATGATGACGAACTTCAATATGCTTAGTTCGAGAATGTTGCACGGGGTTGTGAGCAATCTTAATAGCACTTTGATTGTCACAAAGCAATGGAACATGTTTCACATTGATCCCATAATCTTTAAGAGTTTGGGTCATCCAAAGTAACTGAGCACAACATGAACCGGTGGCAATGTATTCCGCTTCGGCGGTGGATAAGGATACCGAGTTTTGTTTCTTGAAAGACCAAGACACAAGAGATCTACCAAGAAATTGACAAGTACCCGAAGTGGAATTTCTATCAACCTTGTCTCCGGCATAGTCTGAGTCGGAATAGCCAACAAGATCAAAAGATGACCTCTTAGGATACGAAATGCCAAAATTTGGTGTATGTATTAAGTATCTTACTATCCTTTTCACAGCCTTAAGATGCCATTCTTTGGGGGCCGCTTGATATCGTGCACACATGCACACACTTAACATAATATCGGGACGAGAGGCACATAGATATAACAATGATCCAATCATAGAGCGATAAACCTTTTGATCAACTGGTTTACCATCCTTAGTTAGATCAAGATGTCCACGAGTAGGCATGGGAGTTTTCATACCTTTGCTTTCTTGCATGTTGAACTTCTTGAATAAGTCCTTGGTGTACTTTGTTTGAGAGACAAAGGTGCCTTCCTTAGTTTGCTTGATTTGCAAACCAAGAAAGAACTTGAGTTCACTCATCATAGACATCTCAAACTTCTCCGACATTAGCTTTCCAAACTTCTCACTAAAATGAGGGTTAGTTGAGCCAAATATGATATCATCAACATAAATTTGGCATACAAATAACTCACCATTAACCCTTTTAGTAAAAAGAGTAGAGTCTATCTTTCCAATCTCAAAGCCTTTTTCAATAAGGAACTTGGTCAAGCATTTATGCCACGCTCTAGGAGCTTGTTTAAGACCATAAAGAGCTTTGTGAAGTTTGTAAACATGATCGGGTTTCTTAGGATTGACAAAGCCGGGAGGTTGTTTAACATAAACTTCCTCCTCAATTTCACCGTTTAGAAAAGCACTTTTAATGTCCATTTGGTATAAAGTGACATCATGGTGATTAGCATAGGCAAGTAAGATGCGAATGGAATCAAGTCTAGCAACAGGGGCATATGTCTCACCGTAGTCCATACCTTCGACTTGAGTGTAGCCTTGGGCGACTAGACGAGCTTTGTTGTCGACGACTTGACCATCTTCATCTTGCTTGTTGCAAAACACCCATTTGGTACCAATGATGTTGTGGTTGTTGTCAGGCTTCTCGACCAATGTCCACACTTGATTTCTCTCAAAGTTGTGTAGCTCTTCATGCATGGCGTTAATCCAATCCGGATCTTCCAATGCTTCTTCAACCTTCATAGGTTCAATACTAGAGATGAATGAATAATGTCACAAAAATTAGCCAAACGAGTTTTAGAGCGAGTGATTCTCCCGGTTTGAATATCATTGAAGATTTGTTCGACGGGATGATCTCTTGATTCTCTTGCTCGAACTCGTGGGAGCTTTTGCTTGGGTCGGGGTGGAACATCTTCTTCATCTTGTCCTTCTTCTTGGTCTTCTTCATTGTTGACGTTGTCGTTCTCTTGTCTTTGTGGAGAAGGAGGTTGATGAGGTTCATCTTGGTGTACTTCCTCGTTTTCTTCATCTTGGTGCGTCCCACTCGTGGATGCTTCCGTATCAACTCTTGGTTCACCTTGTCGTGAGGTGGAAGCTTCCACTTGGACGGACGAGGTACTCTCCTTCACCTCCGTTGGACGAATCTTGCCAATAGACAAGTCTTGGATTGCTTCTGAAGGATCTTTATCTCCTACATCAATTGGCAATTGCTCTACTTGCGAGCCATTAGATTCATCAAACTTCACATCTACCGTCTCTTCAACCTTTCGGGTGAAATTGTTGTAGACACGGTAAGTGTGAGAGTTTGAGCCATAACCAAGTAGGAAACCTTCATGAGATTTAGGAGCAAATTTAGAACGATGATGCTTATCAAGAATGTAGCACTTTGAGCCGAATACTCGAAAGTATCCAACTTGGGGTTTGTTACCGGTGAGAAGCTCGTATGCCGTCTTGCCGAGTAGCTTGTGAAGATACAAGCGATTTTTTGCATGACAAGCTCTCTCAACCGCTTCCGCCCAAAAATATTTTGGAGTCTTGTACTCATCAAGCATCGTTCTTGCCATCTCAACAAGAGTTCGATTCTTCGTCTCAACAACTCCATTTTGTTGAGGCGTGTACGTAGCCGAGAACTCGTGTGAAATCCCTTCTTCATCAAGAAATGTGTCCACATTTGCGTTCTTGAACTCCGTTCCATTGTCGTTGCGAACCTTCTTGATCTTCACTTCAAATTGATTTTGGGCCTTCCTAGCGAAGCTCTTGAAGATCTTTTGGACCTGAGATTTATCATCAAGAAAGAACACCCACGTAAATCTTGAAAAATCATCAACTATAACTAGGCCAAATGAGTTACCACCAAGACTCTTATAGGCATTGGGACCAAAGATATCCATATGAAGTAGCTCGAGCGGTCTTCTCATGGTCATAATGTTCTTCACGGGGTGGCTTCCTCCAACTTGTTTTCCTTCTTGACAAGCACTACAAAGTCTACCCTTGTCAAATATAACATCTTTTAATCCAAGGATATGATCACCCTTAATAAGCTTATCAAGATTTCGCATGCCCACATGACCTAACCTTCTATGCCAAAACCATCCTTTCGAAGATTTAGCGATAAAGCAAGTTCTAGGTTGAGCCTTTTTGGTGAAATCAACAATGTAAAGATCACCTCTACGGATACCGGTAAAGACCATTTTATGATTATCTCTATGAAACACTTGGCAATCTACTTCAGTAAATAGGACATTGAAACCAAAGTCAGCAAGTCTAGATACGGAAAGTAAATTGTAGCCAAGCGATCCAACGAGCATAACATTTTGTATGGAGCTATCATGTGAGATGGCCACCTTACCAAGGCCAACCACCTTACCCTTCGAGTTATCACTAAAAGTGACATATTTTCGAGGTCCGTCGTTTTCAGCAAGTTCACGAAACATGTCTTTGTCTCCGGTCATATGATCAGTACATCCACTATCAAGGACCCATTCCTTTCCTCCAGCCATGTAGCCATGAATATTAGCCATAAGACCAAAGTGTCTCATCGCATCATCAAGATCATAGTCACTATCATCATTCTCATCATAGTATCCATGTTCAACATTATCATGTGATGGATCAATTCCTAGAGAGAGTGATTCATTAGAAGTATGACCGTAATAATGTTCATCTATATGAATTCTAATGACTTCGGAAATGATATTGCTAATAATTCCAACATCTCCTTTGGCATGCATGAGATCACGAAGCTCAAATAGACAATCATCAAACTTAGGATCACTAGTACTCATTTGATTCAAGGCAGTAGACGTATGGAGAATCTCATCTAGATTTTTCAAGGAATAATTTGGGAATCGTTCCTCTAGAAATCTCCATATGGTGTAAGCACAATCTAGAGTAGGTAAGATAGCAATCAAATTTTTAGGCAGTCCTTTTACAATAAGGTTGATAGTTCTAAGATTGCAAATCATGTCAAGATCCTCATCGGGTGTGGGATGCAAGGGATCAACAATGCGAGCACAAGGAGTAGTAATGTACTTGGTCAAATGATATTCATTGAAAATCTCAATCATCTCATTTTTCCACTCATGAAAGTACTCTCCATCAAGTATAGGCACTCTATGTCTAAGACTCCCCAACGTAGACTCATCCATCTTCCTCCAAAGGTGTTTAAACCAAGGCAATGGAGACCAATGCTCTGATACATTTTCATCAACGTAGACTCATCCATCTTCATCCATTTTCCACTCATGAAAGGATAAAGAAGAGGTGTCTAGAGGGGGGTGAATAGACTCTTAGGAAGAAAAGTTGCAGTTTTTAAATTCTTTAAGTTGAAGTGGAGTTTTAGCACAAGTTCAAACATTCACAATACATATCAAGCAAGCATGATAAGAGTATATGAGCAGTGGAAAGTAAATCATGCAAGTTGCAAGAATGTAAAGGGATGGGATTGGAGTGTGCAAACGCAATTGGAGACACGGAGATTTTTTATCCGTGGTTCCGATAGGTGGTGCTATCATACATCCACGTTGATGGAGACTTCAACCCACGAAGGGTAACGGTTGCGTGAGTCCATGGAGGGCTCCACCCACGAAGGGTCCATGAAGAAGAAACCTTGTCTATGCCACCATGGCCATCGCCCACGAAGGACTTGCCTCACTAGGGTAGATCTTCACGAAGTAGGCGATCTCCTTGCCCGTACAAACTCCTTGGTTCAAATCCACAATCTTGACGGAGGCTCCCAAGTGACACCTAACCAATCTAGGAGACAACCACTCTCCAAGAGGTAATAGATGGTGTGTTTATGATGAACTCCTTGCTCTTGTGCTTCAAATGATAGTCTCCCCAACACTCAACTCTCTCTCATAGGATATGATTTGGTAGAAAGCAACTTGGGGAAGGCTAGAGATCAAGATTTATGTGGTTGGAATGGAATATCTTGACCTCAACACAAGTGTAGGTGGTTCTCTCTCAGAAAATGTATGTTGGAAGTGTAGGCATGTTCTGATGGCTCTCTCCATGAATGAAGAGTGGGTGGAGGGGTATATATAGCCTCCACACAAAATCTAACCGTTACACACAAATCACCAAACTGATGGGACCGAATTATAAAACTCGGTCAGACCGATTTGGTTCATAATGTGTGTCGTGGAATTGCCACGGCAGATGTCCTAGCGAAAGGACTTAGTCGTGGAGCCATCGCAACTAGGAAGCAAGAAGGGGTTAATCGGGACAAAGGACACGAGGTTTATACTGGTTCGGCCCCTTGCGGTGAAGGTAAAAGCCTACGATCCAGTTTTGAGTGGGATTATGTATGTCTCGATAACCAGGCTGCGAATCCGCTTGACCTAGCTCTCGATTTGATGTTACTTGCCCTAAGCCGCCGCTGGGTCGTCCCCTTATATACACGGGTTGACTCCCGACGGCCTACAGAGTCCCGGCCGGCTTATAAACAGTGTCCGGCTCGGTGACTAGTTAACCTTGCCTTATAATACAAGTCATACCATTATGGCGGTTTATCACTACGGGCCTCGAATCGCCCTTGGGCTTTGGGCCCTTAACTAAACCGCCATCTTCAAGCTTGGTCTTGGGCTTCGAGAGTATTCGTTGGTATAACCCGGCCCCTCCTGGGCGGGTCATACCTAATAGTTATATCCCCAACATTAGACCCTAGATTGATTTGAACTGGTTCGTGTCAATCTTCAATACTTAAGCAAAACCTTCTGCTCTTCTCTTGTAAAAAATTTTTGTAACCCGCCATGACATCATCCTTCGGATTTGTGGTGACCCGCCATGACATCATCTGCCATTAATGCACGTTTTCACCCAACGTATCTCAACAGATCCTTATCTTAATGACCATCCCGAGAATCGAGGCATCCTTGTTGTTGGATAATCATTTTTTCGGCCTCCTCGTTTTTCGCGCCCACTTATCAGTCTTCCCTTATAAATAGGTACGACCAGGTCTTTCCTCATTCTCCCCTTTCCTCGTCTTCTTCCTTTCGCAACCCTACTGCCACTCGAGTTCCGCCACCGCCGCAGAGCACCTCGTCTTCGTCGACCTCGGCCGCTGCATCAACCTGAATCAGTCCAGAGAACGGCGAGGACCCTCCGCAGTAGATCGGTAGCTGTAAGTCTTCGCTGTTCATCACGGATTCTCCATGGCTTCTCCATTGCGTCCTCTTCTGATCTAAAAGAAGTACTAAACTCACGCGGTAGTTGTTTCGCATCCATTTCAGACGCTAGTAGATCCCCTTTTCTTGTACAAAGGCCTCTTTAGAACTGATGAACTCCTCTGTACTGGTTTATTAGGTCTAGAATATTTTTCCTTTTCTGAGCACTCGTTGATCCAAAATAATAATTGCAATATGTGAAACCTGTTTTTGCACACTTAGTCGATGCTTGTATCTTGATAGATCCACCTAGCCATGGCGGCTCATACCACCGGCTTTAATTTGAAATGCTCAATAGCTAACTTCAACCACACATGGCGGCTTAAATAACTTAACTGCTCATGGTGGCTTAAATAATCTGACATAATTAGCCATATACCATTAGGCCCCTTTTATAAGCCGCCATCTTGAATATGATTTGAAGTATTTCTCTCCGGCTTAAATTTGAACCGGAAATTTTTATTTTGTCGTAGGCTTCCATCTTTATAATGCCGCCGAAAGCGCCCAAATCACCCGTTACATGCAATTGGGTCAAATCCATCGTCACAGAAAGCACCCTTGCTGATTTTGTGAAGACTGGCTATCTGCCAAAGAAGGAAGTCATGTCCTATCGTGCTCCTGATCCAACAGAGGAAAAACCTCAACCCAAAGAGGGGAAGTCATCGTCTTTACTGATCACATGAACCGGGCTTTTCTCCACCCGGCTCAAAGTTTTTCAGAGATGTCCTGCACTTTTTCGACCTCCGACCTCAAGATATCGGTCCCAACTCCGTATCTAACATTTGCAATTTCCAAGTGTTCTGTGAGGTGTACCTTGGAGAAGAACCCAACTTGCTGCTCTTCAGGGAATTATTTTATTTGAACCGCCAGAATGAACGTGCCAACGGGCCTAGCTTGGAGCTTGGTGGGATCTCAATCCAGCGAAGGAGAGACTGCATTTTTCCGTATGCCGATCCACCGAGTCACCCCAAAGACTGGAACCAGACATGGTTCTATTGTCAAGATACTTCTCCGGCTGGTGAAAACCCTCTGCCCGGCTTTCGCGCCCTGCGCCTCGAGTCTACTCATCCTCTACCAGATAAGCTGTCAGCTGCTGAACGCCAGAAACTTGCCCCCACCATGAGCAAAGTCAAGGCTCTTCTGGGGAATGGCTTGAATGGCATTGATTTGGTCCGGGTTTGGCTTGCCTGGCGGGTTATTCCATTGAGCCGCCGCCCTGGTTTGATGTGCGACTACACAGGCCAGAAGAATGATCCTCTGCGGCACAGCCCTGACGATTTACCTGATGACGTCATTGATGATAGGACAAAATCACTCCTGAATGAGAGCCTGGCAGACTGTGGCAAAGTAGGTTTGAGCCCTTTCTGCAAAGCTAACCCGGCTCCAGCGGTAAGCTAGTAACTTAAGCATTTTTATTTTATACTCTCACCTTTGAGGTTTTACCTTTACTCAAAACTCTTGTTGAAATTCACAGGCCACTGACGAGTTTTGGAAAGCCAACTATGATCATGAGGCTGCAAAGAAGGCCAGAAAAGCTAAGAAAGCCGCCAGGAGAGCCGCCGCCAGGAAGAAAGGAAACAAACCCAGCGCCTCAGACATGCTTCGGCTAGAGGAAACCTCTGAATCAGAGGTAGCTCTTGATTCTCTAGGCTCCTTTTTTAACTATCTTATTGACACTGATTATCCTCAGGAGGATACAGGAGCGAGTCATGCAGCGGTTGAAGAGGTAACTATCATTTCCTCCGACTCCGAGCCTTTGCCAAGACAGAAAGTCCGAAGAGTAACCCGGAAAGTAAGATTTTCACATCCTTTAGCTTACCAAGATCCTCAAATTCTTTGGAAGCGACAGATTCATGAGAGCCGGAGGCAGACCCGGACCAGCAAAGATGCAGAACTCTCCTCCGGCTTGCCCAATACACCAAGAAAGCATCAAAACGAGGTCACCTTTGACTTATATCTCTTTTATCCTTTGGTGGGTCTCACTCATCAACCACTCAATTCTTCTGACTCAAATTATCAGGAAACTTCACCTTCCTCCGGCGAATCCATGCAGTCCAATTTGCCGGCTTTTAAAACCGCTCCAGGGTAATGATGACCTGCTTATCCTGTATTCACTTCAATTTGCTACACTTGTACTGACCTTTTGATTTTATGAAGTGGACAAGCAAAGCCTAGCAAGAGGGCGAAGAAGAACAAGTCGGCCGAAGAGCTGATCTTCAGTGAGCCGGAACTTGGAACTGCCGCCCCTGAAACCTCCAGTCATGAGCCGCCGCCTGAGCCAGCTCATTATATACCAACGCCCACTGTTGACCTGCCTGCCGAGCAAGCCGTCGACGGTTCTGAAAACCCGGAAGTCCCTAGCCCTGCTAGGATGGATGATCCTCAAGATGCTGATGTCGAAATCACCAAGACCGGCTTTGTTGAACCGGGGAGACCAACCGTGCTGGCCAAGTGTTCTGCCAAGGAGGAACTTCTGGAACGCCGCCGAGTTAAATTTGACATCACTGATTATACTCACATGAGCATTGGCGAAGTCTTTTCTGGCTATATGAGCCAAGTGCATAATAGTCGTGCCACCTAAATTGATATGGTGAAGCAAATGTATCAGAAGTTTGAGGTACAACCTTTTCTCCATATTCATTTATCCTTACCGTCCCAGCCCTCAAGTCTATTGCTTATGATGAATATGTTGTAGACTTTAGAAAGACACTTAGCAATATTAGTAATATAGTTGAACTAAAACACAGAAGAACTCTGGCTTACTCCGTAGTCCCCAAGGGGCGGTTTAATCAGTATGATTGAACCGGTTCTTCATATGGTTGCACAGAACTAACTATTTAAAAAGGCTTTAACAGCAATATGCATTAGCCCCCAAGTGCCAAATACTCTTGCTTGCAAAGTGATTGGGACTTACTGTCATGAACCGCCACTTGAAACAAAACTCTTCAGCACACATTAGCCCCCAAGTGCCAAGTGTTATTGCTTGCAAAAGACTCGGGACTTAATATTACAACATGATAATCCTGACCTTTTGACCCGGTATTTGTACAGGACACCACTAGTCAATTTGAATCGGAAATATATGACTTGAAGAATCGCCTGGAAGCACAGGAAATTGAGACCCAGAAAGCCAACTCCAAATTCGAGTTCAGTGTATCTGAACAAGAAAAACTGAAAAAGGGCTTGGAAGTGGAGAAAAAGGCCTGGGTTGATGAAAAGATCGCCTTGATCAACCGGGCTGAGAAGGTAGGGGCGGCTCTTGCAGAAGCGACCGGCGAATTATCCGGTTTAAAATGCCATATATCTCAGATGGTCTCAGCAATCTTTGGTAAGTCACTCTGCAAGTGTTTAGATACGTGAATCTTTCTAAGAAGCATATCAATTGTCATCAACTCACCTGACATTATAATGCAGGCCCCAGGAGCTCAAATCTTAACCAGAGTATGCTGATAAAGCTAAAGGTGGTTTATACGCTGGTGGAGCAACTCTACACCGGGTCTCAGCATGCCTTAGCCGCAGTGGCCCTGTCAAATGAAGTTCCCACCCTCTTGTCAGATGTATTAAAGCGGCTTGCTGTGCTGCCTCTGTGGTTTAATGAACTAAGGCGATCTTCTACGAGAGCCGGAGCCGTAACTGCCTTAAGCCGGGCCAAGGCGTGGCTACTGGACCTAGACCCGGCCGACATCGCCATCGGGTACCCAAGTTTAAAAGAGGACGGCACACCGTTTGGACAGGAGGACTTCACCACTTGTGTTAAGGAAATACGCCCTGTGGCCACCCTGACTGCTAATGACACGGATCTTACCAAGTATCATCCGGGTTATGACGCTGAAAACCGGAGGATTCCAATGCCGCATTATGAAGTGGTCAGCCTGGTCCCTCCAATTCGTAAGCATACCTTCGCCCCTGAAGTTGACCCGGCCGGATTAATTGATGATGAAACTGAATTCGAAGCTTTGAATGGCATTGACTGGTCGTCATCAACCTTCCAGGACAGGGAACAGGATGGTGAAGCGGAAAGGGATGATCCGGAAGCTTCAGGCCAACCACGCAATTGATCCGTCGGGCGGCTCATATTTATGCTTTGCTGAAAAACAATGTTAATCATTTGGACTCGGGGAGTCATGTAATAGAATAGACATAACATGGTTTTGCCGTGCCTTCGTGCATGTGTTTGGTGCTCGATATTGTTAAGCCGCCATCTTATATTCATCCATATTATGTTGATCATCTGTTTTCCTTATGATTAAGAAAATTTTAACACTGTCCTGCATACAGAAATAAATCACAAGACCCTTGGCGGTTTACCACAGGGCGGGTCATATATCTTACATAGAACCCGGAATATGCAAAAGAGTCATAGATAAACCGGTTATCATTTATAGATTTGAAATATAACCATAATATCATACGTGTGATCCTTTGATTAATATTGCCGGTTTATGTGACCCAAACAGTAAGGGTGACAACCCAATCTTGTAGAAGCTGGTACTTCCACACATATGATTATTGTTATATGCTGGCGACTTATTGACTAAGGCCAAGCCGGGTTAAATAGAAGCCACTCATTAGACGCTTCCAACAGGATCAAAAAGAAGTCTCAAGACAAAAACTCAAAAAGAAACTGTGTGCAAAAAACATCAAAACAAACAAAATTTTGAGGCTTCTGATCCGAATACGATTAGTAAACCGTTCCAAAGGGGTTAATATAGGATTCGAATACGACCATGTAGCCCCCAGTGGCTTTGGCGTTGCGCCGATCAAGAGGGTTCTGACAGTTATGTTCTCTTTGGTTCGAATACGACATATGTTTGAACAGGAAGCCCCCAAATGACCTCGAGAGTTTTTTAACGACGCTGATTCAAATACGATCAACGTCGGACCCAAAAGGGGTTGAGCTATGATTCAGATACGATCAAGAAGCCCCCTAGTGAGTTTGGCAGTGTGCCGATCAAAAGGGTATCGACAGCTATGTTCTCTTTGGTTCGAATACGATCTATGTTTGAACAGGAAGCCCCCTAGTGACCATGAGGTGTAACGGCTAGATTCGAATATGATCATGAGCCAGAGCAAGAGAGTTAATCTAGATTCGAATACGATCAGCCCCCAATTGGTCGTTTATGTTTAAAATAATAAGAACATATGATCATTGAGGATGAAAAGGACAGGGGTCCTGCTTTATTACTTATCATAATATATACATTTCATAATATGTACATCATGAGAGCCAGTGGCTCAAGTGTAGTAAGGCCGAAGATGAGCAATGTTCCACGGCCGGCGGGTCTCCTCCTCCGACTTACGTGAGTCTTTGTGCTCTCGAACATCGATAAGGTAGTATGACCCGTAGTTCAGGTTCTTGCTGACCACAAAGGGTCCTTCCCAAGGTGGGGATAGCTTGTGCATATCGGACTGATCCTGGATGAGCCGGAGCACCAAGTCACCTTCTTGAAAGGTTCTGGACTTAACCCGGTGGCTGTGATAACGGCGCAGGTCCTGCTGGTAAATCGCCGAGCGGGCTGCTGCTAAGTCACGCTTCTCATCCAATAGGTCAAGTGCATCCTGACAGCTTGTTCATTATTAGCTTCAACATAAGCCGCCACTCGGGGCGAGTCATGACGGATGTCACTCGAAAGAACCACCTCTGCTCCGTAAACCATGAAGAAAGCCGTATAACCCGTAGATCTGTTAGGTGTAGTATTGATGCTCCAGATCACAGAAGGCAACTCCTCCACCCAACAACCCGGCGTCCGCTATAAAGGGACCATGAGCCGGGGTTTTATGCCCTTCAAGATCTCTTGATTGGCTCTTTCAGCTTGACCATTGGATTGAGGGTGAGCCACTGATGAAACATCAAGGCGGATATGCTCACGTTGACAGAACTCTTCCATGGCACCCTTGGACAGATTAGTACCATTGTAAGTTATGATGCTGCGTGGAAAACCAAAACGAAAGATCACCTTCTTCATGAATTGAACCGCTGTGGCTGCATCACACTTACTGACCGGCTCTGCCTCAACCCACTTCGTGAACTTATCAACCGCCACCAGAAGGTGTGTCTTTTTATCTTTGGACCTTTTGAAAGGCCCAACCATATCAAGCCCCCAGACTGCAAATGACCAAGTAATTGGAATCATCCTCAATTCTTGAGCCGGCACATGAGCCTGTCGTGAGAACTTCTGACAACCGTCACATTTATTGACCAAATCTTCCGCGTCAGCATGAGCCATCAGCCAATAAAATCCATGACGAAAAGCCTTGGCCACAAGGGATTTTGACCCGACATGATGGCCACAATCACCTTCATGAATCTCGCGAAGAATTTTCTGCCCTCCTCAGGAGAAACAAAATGTTGAAACGCTCCAGTAACACTGCGATGATGTAACTCCCCATTTACAATCGTCATTGAATTAGACCGCCGGGTTATCTGCCTAGCCAAGGTTTTGTCCTCAGGCAATTCGCCCCGGGTCATGTAAGCCAAATATGGCACTGTCCAATCTGGGATAACATGAAGAGCCGCCACCAGTTGTGCTTCCGGGTCAGGAACAGCCAAGTCTTCCTCTATAGGCAACTTGACAGAAGGATTATGCAAAGCATCTAAGAAAGTGTTAGGTGGCACCGGCTTACGCTGAGACCCCAGCCGGCTTAAAGCATCGGCTGCCTCGTTCTTTCTGCGATCAATGCGTTCCACCTGGTAACCTTTGAAGTGTCCAGCAATTGCATCAACTTCACGGCGATAAGCCGCCATGAGAGGATCCTTGGAATCCCACTTGCCTGATACTTGTTGAGCCACCAAATCTGAGTCGGCAAAGCATATTACCCGGCTTAGGTTCATCTCCTTAGCCATCCGAAGACCATGGAGCAAGGCCTCATACTCAGCTGCATTGTTAGTACATGGAAACATCAACCGGAGCACATAACAAAATTTGTCACCTCGAGGGGAAGCTAATACAACTCCAGCCCCTGAGCCTTCCAATTGCCTGCATCCATCAAAATGAATAGTCCAATATGTGTTATCCGGCTTTTCTTCAGGCATCTGCAGCTTTGTCCAATCGTTGATGAAGTCCACCAGTGCTTGAGATTTAATAGCAGTGCGTGGTACATACTTTATACCATGAGGCCCAAGTTCAATGGCCCACTTGGCGACTCGTCCTGTGGCTTCTCTGTTTTGAATGATATCACCCAAAGGAGCAGAACTGACCACAGTGATGGGGTGACCCTGGAAGTATTGCTTAAGTTTCCGGCTTGCCATGAACACCCATTAAACAAGTTTCTGCCAATGTGGATACCTTTGCTTGGACTCAATAAGCACCTCACTGATGTAGTAAACCGGCCGTTGAACCGGATGCTCCTTGCCAGCCTCCTTGCGCTCCACCACAATGGCCACACTGACGGCACGTGCTTTAGCAGCCACATACAGCAATAAGGGTTCCTTATCAATAGGGGCAGCAAGGACCGGCGGCTCAGATAACTGCTTCTTCAAATCTTCAAAGGCAGCGTTAGCAGCATCACTCCAGACGAAGTTGTCCGTCTTCTTCATCATCTGGTACAGTGGTATGGCCTTCTCACCTAACCGGCTTATGAACCGGCTTAAAGCAGCAATACGGCCCGCCAGACGCTGAACGTCATTGATACATGCCGGCTTAGCCAAAGAGGTGATTGCCTTAATCTTCTCCGGGTTAGCCTCAATGCCTCTGTTAGAGACTAGAAAACCCAAAAGCTTGCCAGCTGGCACTCCAAAAACGCACTTTGCCAGGTTAAGCATCATCTTGTAGACCCGGAGATTATCAAAGGTTTCCTTCAGATCATCTATCAAGGTCTCCTTCTCTCTGGACTTCACCACAATGTTATCCACATAAGCATGAATGTTGCGCCCAATCTGATTGTGGAGATAGTTCTGCACACATCGCTGATAAGTCGCCTGGGCACTCTTAAGACCAAAAGGCATAGACACATAACAAAAGGCTCCAAACGGAGTGATGAAAGCCGTCTTATCCTGGTCCTTAACTGCCATTTTAATCTGATGATATCCCGAGTAAGCATCCAAAAAGCTTAAACGCTCGCAACCCACCGTAGCATCAATGATTTGATCAATACGGGCAAGAGCAAAAGGATCATCCGGACAAGCCTTGTTTAAGTCCGTGTAATCCACACACATACGTCAGGTACCGTTCTTTTTGAGCACCAATACTGGGTTAGCCAACGACTCTGGGTGAAAAACTTCAACAATAAACCCCGGCCGCCAAGAGCCGGGCCACCTCCTCACCAATAGCTTTACGCCTCTCCTCATTAAACCGCCGAAGAAACTGCTTGACCGGCTTATTGGATCAATATTAAGAGTGTGCTCAGCGAGTTCTCTCGGTACACCTGGCATGTTATAAGGTTTCCATGCAAAGATGTCCCGGTTCTCACGGATGAACTCGATGAGCGCGCTTTCCTATTTGGGATCCAGATTGGCACTGATGCTGAACTGCTTAGACGAATCGCCTGGAACAAAATCAACAAGCTTGGTTTCATCAGCCGACTTAAATTTCATCACCGGCTCATGTTCTGTGGTTGGCTTTTTCAAAGACGTCATGTCTGCCGGATCAACATTGTCCTTGTAAAACTTCAACTCCTCCGTTGCACAAACAGACTCAGCATAAGCAGCATCGCCTTCCTCACATTCCAAGGCTATTTTCCGACTCCCATGCACTGTGATGGTGCCCTTATGACCTGGCATCTTGAGCTGCATATACACATAACACGGCCGCTCCATCAATTTTGCATAAGCCGGCCGTCCAAACAATGCATGATACGGGCTTCGGATTTTGACCACCTCAAAGGTCAACTTCTCAGCTCTGGAGTCATACTCATCACCAAACGCTACTTCCAGCTCAATCTTACCCACTGGGTACGCTGACTTACCGGGCACCACTACATGAAAAACAGTGTTGGATGTCTTGAGCTGTTTATCAGTCAGCCCCATGCGACGAAAGGTCTCATAATAGAGGATGTTGATGCTGCTGCCTCCATCCATGAGCACTTTTGTGAATTTTTATCCACCAACTTGAGGCGCCACCACTAAGGCCAAGTGACCCGGATTGTCAACCCGGGGAGGGTGATCCTCCCTACTCCATATAATAGGCTGCTCAGGCCATCTCAGATAACGAGGGACTGCCGGCTCAACGGCATTCACAGCCCTCACTACAAAAAAATACACTTCCGTGATGATACGTGCTTGTCACAGTAGGTCGCGTTTTTTGTCATGCATGTACATCCATGACAATTTTATGACAGAATCAAGATAGTCATACCTGTGCTGTCGTAGAAGTGTTCCATGACATTACCAAAATTATCATCACGGAAGTGTGCACTTCCATGACGATAAATCGCGCGTCACAGAAGTGCTTTCGTCAAGGGTGAACGACACGTGGCATCCACCGTAACGGAACGCCGTTAAGCTATCGGGTCGGGTTTTGGATTCGATAACCCATTAACAGCCCCGACCAATGGGGATTTTCCACGTGTAAAATCATCATTGGCTGGAGGAAACACGTATCGGCTCATCGTTGGGACATATGTCATCCACTCATTGGACAGAAGGCGCCTATGATACGTCGACACGTGGCACGGCCCAACAGAGGCCCATTCCTGTGAAAAGGGCGGCCCGTTTGACTTGGTCAAAAGGTGGCGGGCCGGCCCATGGAAAGCCTGTTAACGGCCTGTTCGCATATAGCCCATTTACAGCCTGCTAACCCAAGGCCCGTTACGCCCTATCCGAATTAGGCCCAGTAGCGTCATCTCGGCCATCCAATATGATTCCAGCCCGTTTTCACTTCTGGACCATGTATGGCCCATAACGTCTTTCGGCCCATATGAGGCCCTATGTAAATCTTGGCCTATTAACGAACCGTGGTGAAACTGGCCCGTAATGAATAGTGTATCACTTTACACCCATTAACGGCCCGTGGTGAAACTGGCCCGTAATGAACAGTGTATCACTTTATACCCATTAACGGCCCGTTATTCCGTTGGGCCGTTTCCAGCCCATGTTATCTTTCGGCCTTCTCAGAGCCCATTTATTCTTGGGCTCATTTCCAGCATTCCTTTACTTACGGCCCGTTACTGTCATTTTCTGCTTGTGGGCCAAATTCAGCCCGTGGTTACAGTCGGCCCGTTTGTGGTCCGTTAATACGTTGGGCCATTTTCATAGCGTCATCAAATACGGCCTATTAACGATGGCCCGTTATGGTCGGCCCATGAACGGACGATTCCAACTCTAGCCCGTTTACGGCCATAATGCGGCCTGTTATTGGCCCATGTTTGGCCAATCGATCATACGGCCCGTATAATGCCCATTGATGATACGGCCCGTAGAAGGCCCATTGTTTCTACGGCCCGTAGAAGGCCCATTGTTTCTACGGCCCGTAGAAGGCCTACTGTTTCTACGGCCCGCAGAAGGCCCACTGTTTCTACGGCCCGTAGGAGCCCCAGTGTCACTACAGTAAATATTAGCCCATGGTTATTGTGGCCTAGTTTTAAAAAATAGGTTATTGCAGCCACTAGCAAACCGCGGAAAAAGAACTGCACTGACTACAAGCAAACAAATAAACAAGACAACAAGGAAATAAATAAGCAAGCAACTTATGCTAGGTTATCACGGCTATTACACATATTACATCCACTGGGCATCAAAGTTCGCCACCAGTGCAAATATAGGGAACAAAGTAGCATACACTAGTAGAAAAAGGGTCAAATGTGAGGCACATTAGTGCCGGTTTGATTTTGAGCTAGCACTAATGTGTCCATTAGTGCCGGTTCCAACGGCTAGGCGGGCGGAGATCATTAGTACCGGTTTGTGAGCAACCTTTTGTACCGGTTCGTGTCACGAACCGGTACTAATGATGCTGCGTCAGGTTGTGGTCTGGCTGGGGCCCCACGGGCACCTTTAGTACCGGTTCGTGCCATGAACCGGTACTATAGTTTCTTAGTGAGATGTTTTTTAGTCCCACCTCGCGAAGAGAGAGGCACTAGGAGCGGTTTATAAGCCCTGAGTGCAGAGACGATGAAGGAGAGCCGCAATGCTCATCTGCACGTTGCTTAGCTTTAAGCCTTGAGGAATAATGTAGACTGCACGGAGCTATGTGCAGTGCAGTTTGCACTATTCCGAAAGGCTTGAAGCTAATTAATGAGCATTGTGCCTCTTTTTTATCTTTAATAACTTATTACAACTCCGGACTTCTTGTGTTACGGCAAAAACTGGACGCACTTCGTGTACAAACTGGACAATCTCTTTCGAATTATCAGGGTTTCTGACGAGAACTCATCTGTTACATGGGCACTTCATTTTTTTTTAACTTATTACAACTCCAGACTTTTTGTGTTTTGTACACACCATTCAAAGCGACGTCATCAATTTCCAACACGTTCTGACATCATTTGCTGTTTTTCAGTCATTTACCGATTTGTTTAGAGAGCTAAATGACGGTGAAATTGAAAATCACTACAAAATGAACTCTGAAAATGTTGGAACTTGGCATGGTATCATCATTTCGCCCGCATAGCATGTGCAAAAGAGTATAGAGGGTCATGGCGAAAACTGGACGCACCTCGTGTACAAACTGGACAATCTCTTTCGAGGTATCAAGGTTTCGGACGAGAACTCATCTGTTACACGGGCACATCAATGTTTTTTAAACTTATTTGAACTCCAGCCTATTTTTGCGTTCAGTATGCATCTTTCAAAGCGACGTCATCAATTCCCAACATGTTCTGACATCATTTGCTGTTTTTCAGTCATTTACCGATTTGTTTAGGGAGCTAAATGACGGTGAAATTGAAATCACTACAAAATGAACTCTGAACATGTTGGAACTTGGCATGGTAGCATCATTTCGACCGCATAGCATGTGCAAAAGAGTAGAGAGGGCCACGCCGAAAACTGGACGCACCTCGTGTACAAACTGGACAATCTCTTTCGGAGTATCAGGGTTTCGGACGAGAACTCATCTGTTACACGGGCACTTCAATGTTTTTTAAACTTATTTGAACTCCAGCCTATTTTTGCGTTCAGTATGCATCATTCAAAGTGACGTCATCAATTTCCAACACATTCTGACATCATTTGCTGTTTTTAGTCATTTACCAATTTGTTTAGAGAGCTAAATGACGGTGAAATTGAAAATGACTACAAAATGAACTCTGAAAATGTTGGAACTTGGCATGGTATCATCATTTCGCCCGCATAGTATGTGCAAAAGAGTAGAGAGGGTCACGGCGAAAACTGGACGCACCTCGTGTACAAACTGGACAATCTCTTTCGAAGTATCAGGGTTTCGAACGAGAACTCATCTGTTACACGGGCACTTCAATCTTTTTTAAACTTATTTGAACTCCGGCCTATTTTTGCGTTCAGTATGCATCATTCAAAGAGACGTCATCAATTTCCAACACGTTGTGACATCATTTGCTGTTTTTCAGTCATTTACCGATTTGTTTAGAGAGCTAAATGACGGTGAAATTGAAAATCACTACAAAATGAACTCTGAAAATGTTGGAACTTGGTATGGTATCATCATTTCGCCCGCATAGCATGTGCACAAGAGTAGAGAGGGTCAGGGCGAAAACTGGACGCACCTCGTGTACAAACTGGACAATCTCTTTCGGAGTATCAGGGTTTCGGACGAGAACTCATCTGTTACACGGGCACTTCAATTTTTTTAAACTTATTTGAACTCCAGCCTATTTTTGCGTTCAGTATGCATCTTTCAAAGCGCCGTCATCAATTTCCAACACGTTCTGACATCATTTGCTGTTTTTTAGTCATTTACCGATTTGTTTAGGGAGCTAAATGACGGTGAAATTGGAAATCACTACAAAATGAACTCTAAAAATGTTGGAACTTGGCATGGTATCATCATTTCGACCGCATAGCATGTGCAAAAGAGTAGAGAGGGTCACGGCGAAAACTGGACGCATCTCGTGTACAAACTGGACAATCTCTTTCGGAGTATCAGGGTTTCGGACGAGAACTCATCTGTTACATGGGCACTTCAATGTTTTTTAAACTTATTTGAACTCCAGCCTATTTTTGCGTTCAGTATGCATCATTCAAAGCGACGTCATCAATTTCCAACACATTCTGACATCATTTGCTGTTTTTCAGTCATTTACCGATTTGTTTAGAGAGCTAAATGATGGTGATATTGAAAATCACTACAAAATGAACTCTGAAAATGTTGGAACTTGGCATGGTATCATCATTTCGCCCGCATAGCATGTGCAAAAGAGTAGAGAGGGTCACGGCAAAAACTGGACGCACCTCGTGTACAAACTGGACGATCTCTTTTGGAGTATCACGGTTTCGGACGAGAACTCATCTGTTACACGGGCACTTCAATATTTTTTAAACTTATTTGAACTCCAGCCTATTTTTGCGTTCAATATGCATCATTCAAAGCGACGTCATCAATTTCCAACACGTTCTGACATCATTTGCTGTTTTTCAGTCATTTACTGATTTGTTTAGAGAGCTAAATGACGGTGAAATTGAAAATCACTACAAAATGAATAGCAGAAAATAAATAATGCAGAAAATAATATAAACTATATAATTTTTTATATATTCACAAAGAAACTAAATACAGAAAAAAATAACTCGGAAATAAATAGAAAAAAATTATATAAAAAATTGTTGGGGCGCTGCCCGCTGGGCCTGCCACCCTAGGGTTTGCAAATACAGGCCCAGAAGGGCTAGCAGGCTCAACGGGCAGCGCGCCAAAGTTAGGCCCAGAAGCCTGCTATAGAGAGGAGTTCGAGACAGCAGCCGCGTCGGGGCTTTTAAACTGGTGCGGGCGCCCCTCGGCTAGCGAGGTGGGACTAAACTTGCCCGCATCGCTCCTGTGCCAGCGCACCCCTTTAGTACCGGGTCGTGGCTCCAACCGGTACTAAAGGGGGGGCCTTTAGTACCGGTTGGAGCCACGAACCGGTACTAAAGGGGCAGTTTCCCGCCCCTTGGCCTGGCGAAAATTGGCCTTTAGTACCGGTTGGTGGCTCCAACCGGTACTAAAGGCCCCTCCTATATATATGGCACTTACGAAAAATTCAGTTTCATCGACCACCACTTCTTCTCCAACTACTTCGCGCGACATCGCCACCGCCCTCGCCGCCCACGCCGCCCGCCGTCGCCCCCGCCGCCCGTCGTCTCCCTCACCGCCGTCGCCCTCACCGCCCGTCGTCGCCGTCACCGCCGTCGCCCTCACCGCCGTCGCCCCCGCCGCCCGTCGCCGCCGCCCCGTACCACATCGCCGTCTCGATCGCGCCGTCGCCCCCGGCCTGCCGCTCGTCGTCGCGCCGTCCCCGTCGCATCGCCGTCTCGCGCCGCCGCCCGTATGCCGCCGCCCCCCGCTCGTACACACACACATACACACACATATTGTTTTTACTTATTTTCTGTTTTCTGTTGTTTAGATTAATGTTAGATAAATTACGTAGATAAGAATGTTAGATTGTTAATGTTAGATGAATTATATGGAAAAGATGTTAAATATTAATGTCAATTTTAGATGAATTAGCTAGATATTAATTAGGTATATATGAGATTTGAACTAGTTGAATTAATATAACTAGTTTATTTTTAGTATGAAAATTAATAGAACAAGTTTATTTTTAGTAAGAAAATTTAGGTATATGAGATTATTTAAACTAGTTGAATTAATATAACTAGTTTATTTTTAGTAAATGCTTAGTTGAACTAGTTGAATTAGTAGAACTAGTTTATTTTTAGTAAGAAAATTTAGGTATATGAGATTTGATGATCTAATTAAAATATTACTATATATATATAGCTACTTTATATATTTTAGTAAGGAAATTAATAGAACTAGTTTATTTTTAGTAAATTCTTAGCTGAATTAGTTGAATTAATAGAACTAGTTTATTTTAGTAAGAAAATTTAGATATCTGAGATTTGATAATGTAATTAAAATATTACTATATGGAACTAGCTACTTTATTTTAGTAAGAAAATTAATAAAACACGTTTATTTTTATTAAATGCTTAGTTGAATTAGTTGAATTAATAGAACTAGTTGAACTAATAGAAGTAGTTGAATTAGTTGAATTAATAGAACTAGTAAGTGTTTAATGTTTCACCTATATGAACATAGGAAATGTCGTCTGACGACGAAAAAGATTTCATTAAGTGCAAATTCTGTTAAGACCAGCGCGGCCTGTGCGACAGAAATTTCCTTGTTGATGATAGGCGCTTCAGCATCAAGCTGGATGAGACCTTCGATGTGGATACAGTAAGTCACAAAGACAAGTCTTGTTTCGTAATTAAGCATGACTTATATATGCTTCATTTGCTTCAACTTATAATTTTAAATTTTCACTATTCTACTAGCGCATCCCCTGCCATGCAAGAATTTTTGTCTTGGATAAGATAGGTTTCAGTGCTATGGAAACTATGGAGGTAAAGAGAGTTTACCTGAAGACCGAGCATGCTGGTTATACTTTCAACGTCAAATTATACAATGCAGACACGTACACCTATTTTGAATGCAAAACTTGGCAAGCACTATGCAAGGCTTATGCATTTGAGCCTGATATGGTTATCACCTTTGATATTCGTCCGGAAGATGATATTGAAGGTAATAGGGACATCTGGGTCGATGTGCAGACGCCTCCAGTTCTACCATTATGTGAGTTTCTCAACCATATTTATGTCTTTGATATTGTTTATTCAAAAATAGTTGACAACTAATTTCTATTGACAGCTTATTTCCATTCAAGCAAACATGTCCGGCGCTTGGTAGACAGGACCTACTACTGTCCCGGAGCTGAACTAAACTGCGAGGAGATAAGTCATTATGTTTCATGGCTTGAGGATCTTGATGCTGTTAAGAGAAATCATTTTCCTGAATTTGAAAATCTTAGTACTCAAAACGTGCGACCAATAGTGATCGTATTGAACTACGGTCACATGTATTTAGGAAAGATGGTAAGATTTTTACTATTAGTCCTTAGTGCATCTTTTGCATACATTATTTTTCAAGCTAAACTTTCATTGCTAAGTATATTAATTACTATACGATGTTCTTCAACAGGGACTCCCGATGACAGTTGTGCCTCAGTGGATCGAGACTAAAGGTCGCATGTCAATTGTTAGCTTACGGCCAAGATATCCTACAGTGCACATGAGTGCATTCAGGATTTCTGAAAGCGATGAATGCTTAATAGTGAAAGATTGGAGCAAAATTGTTAACGATCGCAGGGAAGTACTAGGGGGCAGCAATCAGAAGCGCAGCCCACGATTAGGAGACAGGTTCATCTGCATGCTCCAATATGATGAATCAGGAGAGCTAGACATGTTCTATGCTATTTTACCTGAGAGAGAGCAGCAGGAGTGATTTAGCTAGTTATCATGCTCTTAGTACTTGTTGTCCTCTCATGCGTGTCCGTGTTCTTCGTCCTGAACTTAATCTCAAAGAGTGATTTGCTTTTGTGGTGTTATGAACGCTTATAATATCATGACCATGTTGAACTCGATGATATCTTTGCTAGCTAGTATATACTGTTGTTGGTGATGATATGATGCAAGAGTTTTTATATTAATATGATGATGATGATGATGAGTTATTATGTCATTTATGAAAGAAACCGCATATTAGTTTCAACTAGATGGATCCTAGCTAAGTGATCAAGTATATGCCATATTACTTAGATCACTAAGTGATCAAGTAATATGGATATGGCATATACTTGATCACTTAGCTAGGATCCACATGCATCCAGTCGAAACTAATCTGCGGTACTTTCACCTAATGATTTAACAACTCATTATAATGTAAAACAATCACTAAATTAAATTGAAAACACAAAACTAAAGGAACAATAAAAATTAAAACCAAAACACACCCAAACATTTAGTACCGGTTGGTTTACCAACCGGTACTAATGTCCTACACGCACCCGGGCCTGGCTCGTGCCACGTGGTGGCACGTTAGCGCTGGTTCGTGCCAAACCGGTACTAAAGGGGGGGCCTTTAGTCTCCACTCCATAGTGCCGGTTGCAGAACCGGCACTAAAGGCCCTTACGAACCGGTGATAAAGGCCGGTTCTGCACTAGTGATATAAATGCCGCAGCAAAACAAGTCCAGAACTGAAACCACTTCAGAAGAGTTCAAGAAACAATATCCTGGGTACCCATAATGCTGGCAAGATGCTTAGCAAGCTTATTAACTTTCTCTTGTTTGGCGCTTAAATCCTCCAGCGCTTGCTGTTGCACAAGAAAGTACGCATCTGAATTCTGCAGGGACTTCCTCTGTCCTTCGGCTTCTTGCCGTAGCACAGCTGACTGATGCCTTTCAGCTTGTAGCTGAGACTGAAGAAGCCGATGTGATTCAGGCAGGGAGTTCGAAGAGCTTGTGCCAGCGGTACTGGCCAGTAACTCGAACACTACATCAACGCAGGACTGTGGGGTTTTCTCACTGTCTACAAGATCATTTTTATCACCTTTCTTGGAGACCAACAGGGTTGTCTCACTATCTTGAACCTTATCTACATTACTTTCTCCACCATTGCATAGTGGGGGTGCTCTTCTCCAATATTCTGTTTGCATACTACAAGAGAAACAAGCAGACACATCACAGGTTTAGCTTGTAGTATACGAAACTCATTTTGGTAAACCGGTTCAGTAGTAAGGTGGACAGGATAACAGCATGAAACAAACATATATCTATGTACTATGGTCACTGTATTGTCCATATCATTCTAGTTTATGTTCCCTAATCAAGATAGAGACACAGTGTGCAATCTGGAAGAGTCTCAATTATATGTGGTGGGGCTAGTTTGTGGGCCAGTACAACCATGGTTCTATCTGCATCGACGGGTAGCACTGTCTTTTGTGAAGAACGGGTTTTTGCTCCCTTAGATACTGCCATCACCCCCTCCAATTCAAATGGCTGATAAACAAGAAAGGAAATTGAATGTACAGACATTGTATGATAGACAGATGTGGTAATTCACATATATGTTGTCTAACCAAACAGGACAGGATGACACAATTTCACATATATGATGCCTAACTAAACAAGATAGCATGACACAGTTTCAGATATATGATGGATAACTTAACGGGATATAATGGTATAATTCAACATATGATGAGTACCTAAACAGGATGACATGACAAAACTATATGATGTCTTTCTAAAATAGGTTGGGATGAAATAATTCACATACATGTTGTCTAAGTATACAGGATGGCATGATATAATTGACATAATTGATTCATATACTAAGCAGCTGGCACTCGCATGTATGA
This sequence comes from Triticum aestivum, assembly GCF_018294505.1. Lineage (NCBI taxonomy): Eukaryota > Viridiplantae > Streptophyta > Magnoliopsida > Poales > Poaceae > Triticum > Triticum aestivum. The sequence continues at coordinate 561,436,005 of NC_057814.1, forward strand.
TCTCTAAACTAAGTAGATAGAATTCAATATTGTGCATATGATGTCTAAACTAAGCAATGCAAGACACCATATGCATCATGTGAGAAATATAAACATTGCAACTTAGAGCATACACCTCAGGTGGGATATAGGACTGGTCATCTGTCTCTGAATCCTCCTCTGAGGAGCTCCCTGTAACCATCGAGATATATGCTTCAACAGGTACCATTGCCTGCTCTGAAGACCTTGTTTTCACTCCAGATTTTTCCATAACCGGCTCAAATGGCTGATACACATGAAGAGTAGTTCAATATACACAGATTGTCGACAAATGGAATACATAATGAAAAAAAAGATGGCATGAGATAATTCACATACATGATGCCTGGCTCCATGGCGGTGCATAATTCACATATATGATAACTGGCTGAAAAACATGGCATTGCATAATTCACATATCTGATATAGAAAGCAAACAGGAGGCATTCACACAAAGCATGTCTAATCTAAGCAGATGGCATGGCAATGCAAGACACCATATGCATGATATGAGCAATATAACCCAGCCAAGTTAGAGCATGCACCTCGGGGGGGAATACGACTGGTCATCTCTCTCTGAATCCTCCTCTGTGGAGCTATCTGTAACCAGCAAGAAATCTGCATCGACAGGTAGCACTGACTGCTCAGAAGACCTTGTTTTCACTCCAGATTTTCCCATGACTGACTCAAATGGCTGATGCACAGGAAGAGTAGATGAATGTATAAACATTGTTGACAAATGGAATACATTATGGAAAAAATATGGCACAATACAATTCACATATACGATGACTGGCTAAACAGGATGGCATTGCATGATTCACGTATATGATGCCTGGCTAAAGAAGATGGCATTGAATAATTCCCATATACTCCCTCCATTCCTAAATATTTGTCTTTTTAGAGATTTCAAATGGACTAGCACACACGGATGTATATAGACATATTTTAGAGTGTAGATTCACTCATTTTGTTCCGTATGTAGTCACTTGTTGAAATCTCCAAAAAGACAAATATTTAGGAATGGTGGGAGTATGATATAGAAACCAAACAGGTGGCATTCACACAAAGCAAATCTAAACTAAGCTGATGACATATAAGATGTGTAATGTAAGCAATGCAAGGCGCCATATGCATGATATGACCAACATCAGCATGCCAGGTTAGAGAAAACACCTCAGGTGGTAAACAGGCATGGTTGGCTCCTTCTGAATCTCCATCTGAACAGTTATCTTCCTCTGGAATACAATCTGGAAATGCAGGAGGGAGGGGGCACTTCGCCCACCATGGAGCGGCGTCTGCATGACATTATATTCGCACGCAACGGTCTTCTCTTTTTCTCTACATGTTCAGTACGATTGTGTACAATATCTGACATGCATAATAAAAAAATAGTTAGATTTTGTAAGGCCTAAGGGGTGCATGCAAAAATCAAGACTGATGGTAGCAAACGAGTGGATGGATCCAAAACTAATGATAGCAGGTAGATTATAGCTTCAGTTTAAAAAGATAGACAATGGATCATCTATTGTTTGTTGCCCACCCAACATGAACCACATAGAAGACCCCAGATGAACCAGATAGTAGACAGATACTATTCGTTGCTGGCTCGATATGAGACCCATGGGCAATTCAAAACTCAAGATTGAACGATAAAGTAGCAGGTAATAATAACCGATGTATAACGTAAGCAAACACGAAAGACTGCGACCTCTCTTCCGGAACTGTGTAGTTCTCAGGTTCATCTGCTCAGTCGATGATGGTAATGCAGTTGGCATGGCTGCCGGCAACGGGGAAGATGATCTGAGGCGGCGAAAGGAAGTCTGCAGGGGGGATCTCTGCTGCAGTGAACGCTTCTGTCGATGGTGCACCTCAGGTGGGGTGGATGACGGCACGGCAGGTGCAGGACATAACACACAGAGTTTTCTTTGACGCCTGTCTGAAAATGAAGTAAATCTGTAAGGGCTCCTTAGAATTGGAGGATTCTATAAACGCAGGTATAGGAAAAACACAAGAATAGGATAGGAATGCACGTGCAAATCAGAGCATTTGGAAACATAGGATTTCAGTTAACCTGGGTGTTTGGCTCACATGAATTGGAAGAACAGAGGAATGGAGAAACAAAGTGATGCGACAAGTGTACAACCTCTTTGGCATAGCCTTGTGGACCTCAGCATCATTGGGTTGGACGTGGAGGTTGGTGATGATGCTGGTGTGACTATCGGAGGCTGGGAAGAAGATCCGAGGCCTCTGGAAACGGCGCCGAGGGTACTGCTCTGCTGTGATGGATGGTTCCGTCGTTGGAGCAGCTCCGCTAAGGTGTACGGCGACGAGGCTGAAGCATGACAAGACAGACAACGTTAATCTGAAGTGGGACCCTAATATCATCTGCAATAGATGATGTAAAATACATCACCAAAAAGTGCTACTCCCTCCGTTCCTAAATATTTGTCTTTCTAGATATTTCAACAAGTGACTACATACGAAGCAAAGTGAGTGAATCTACACTCTAAAATGTGTCTACATGCATCCGTATGTTGTAGTCCATTTGAAATGTTAGAAAGAAAAATATTTCGGAACGGAGGGAGTAGATGTAAAACGCATCAGCCGCGCCACGACCGCTCCGACAGATGCTGTAAGTACTGTTCACTCTGAACTTAACTGAAGAAAATGAACTTCACAGTCGAAACTGAATTTTACTGTCGAAACTGATTGAACTAGTAACAGAGCATTACAATAGATGTTTAGGGCATTCGAGCACTAGTAGCAGAGAAGCAGTGATCTAAATCAGCAGACGCTCGAGCAGGGAACGATCTAGTAGAGAGCAAGTCGTGCAGTAGCACCGCGAGCGAGTGCTAAAGCAGCAACTCCTGTAGCTGCCGGAGGTCGTGTAGCAGTAGCAGCAGCGCAAGCGAGAGCAAGAGCAGAGCAGCAGCACGAACGAAAGCAGGAGTAGTGCAGCAGCGCGACTGACAGCAAGAACAGAGCCGCAGCATGAGCGAGAGCCGGAGCAGCTGCAGCTAGTGCCGTTGTGGAAGTTGCCGCCGAGGAAGCAACGACATGGGGGAGAGACGTCATGGATGATGTGGCCGGCACCGGCGCCGTCGATGGAGACACGCCATGTCTGCTTGGTATCGAGCACCGGCAGCCCCGTGAGATTGAATAAAAGATAAAATGCAGCGGTGAGTGCAGAACCTCCTTGGTGGCGCCGAGTTGGCCTCGGCTTCATCGGAGGAATTAGTGAGGGTGCTGCGGTTCCGGTGGGGAAGGTCAAGACGGCGCTGTGGGGATTGAGGTGGCGCGATAGACGAGGCAAACATCGGGGCAGCTCCTTGGAGGTGGAGGACAGGGCGGCTGATCCGGCGGGACGATGAGATCGACAACGGATCCTCATCCGGTGCGGTGGATGAGGGACGGCGAGCTGTTGCGGTGGACGACGTAGTCGGGGAAGAGTCTCTGGCTGGGCGGCGGTCGGGAGGCCGACGGAGGAGCGTGGGGTTTCATGGGTTTTGGCGGCCTTGGTGAACGAATGGGGGGGCGAAGGGGGAGGGGGAGCCAAGCTTAGGGACACGCTTGTCCGAAATGTAGGGTAAGTTACCAGCGTACCCCCACCGGTTTTGACACTGCGACATGGAGCTTCATTTCCGGCTGAGGGGTAGAAGGGGGATTTCCCGTGTCTGGGCTGCGGGAGCGATTTCGGATGAGGAGGGAGTTCTCGCGCGCGTCTAAATTTCAGGATAACAAGGCGCGGCGCGGGGTGAAGAAGCGGGAGTTTCAAAGCAGGTGAGACAAAAGATACTCGAGCTTGAAAATTTCGGGATAACAAGGTGCGGATTCCATTTCGGCAGAACAAACTTAACGTGTAAAAAACAATTCATACAAGACACACGAGAGTCATGTCCCCTTTTACTATATTGCTATAGATGCCATTGAAAAAACTACAAGAAAAATGTAAAAAAATCGGGAGAACAAGATTACCCTGCACAGTACCAAATCGATTCGCACTTCCCTCAACAACAACAAAAAACAAATCAATTCCCACCAAAGAAAGAGTAATGTCCCTTTTTATATGATTACAGATGCCATGATCTCGAATTTCAATTTTTGAATCCACGTTATGTTGAATTCGAATATATCGTTAGGTGACTTGCGGTTTATAATTGATGTAGTCGTACATTTTGATCTTCCATCATATATGAACATTTTACTCCACCATGTGAACATATATATTGTCGTCTACCATATGGACTAAATTTGAATCAATTTTCCTTATTTGAATACGATTGTTGTCAAGTTATACAATAATTTAAATATTATCTTGATAACAAAAAACATACATATAGCAGTAATCATATTTCACTATGAACTACATGTACCATACGCTCTCCAATTCAAATATTTGTATCCATTTTATGTTGAATTCAAATCATAGTACATTATTGGTCTAGGTAGCGAGATGTTTGGGATAATCTAAACCCTGTTTTCATACGTATAATTTTTGGCTGAATTGGGACAAGTTTTGGTATAAGCCTCTTGCAAAACCGGAGATTCTCTCAACAAGCCTCGTGGTTCCGAGAGGGAACGTGTCACCTTTGTGTGCGAAACGATATACGCTGCCTCCCCCCTGATTTTATTTACAGAGGCAACATAGAACTATATGAGTGCCCTGTTAAATTTTGGAATTATTTCGGGTTCATTTGGCCTTTTTATACATTAATTGAGTTTCTGGACTTTTAATGTGCATAATCTAAATATGAATTGCATGCACATGCTCCGGTGCACCAAAGTGGGTTGAAAAATCACATGTGTGTCCTTGGTTGAATTTCTAGGTCCCATGGAAGAAATGAGAATGAAATTCAAACATCTGGGCGTCATGACTCGGCCGAGAACATCGAGAAACTTTGATTTTAAATTCATGTAAATCCAAAACTCGCCTGGAAATCATGAAACTTGGCATGGTGTCATGTCATGGCACTAACATGTTGTGGTAAAAAATTGGGCCGATTTGGAAGCTCGTGGTTCTAAGAGGGAACGTGCCACCTTTGAGTGTGAAACGATATACGCTGCCCCCCCTTGAGTTTCTTAACAAAGGCAACATAGAACTACATTAGTGCCCTGTTAAATTTTGGAATTATTCCGGGTTCGTTTGTCATTTTTTATACATTAATTGAGTTTCTGGTCATTTAATGTGCATAAGTCAAATTTGAACTACAAGCACATGCTCTCGTGCACCAAAGTTGGTTGAAAATCACATTTGTGTCCTCGGGTGAATTTCTAGGTCCCATGCAAGAAATGAGAATAAAATTAAAACATCTGGGCATCGTGGCTCGGCCGAGAACATTGAGAAACTTGGTTTTAAAATTCTTGTAAATCCAAAACACGTCTGAAAATCATGAAACTTGGCATGGATGTCATGTCATGGTACTACCATGTTGTGGTAAAAAAATTGGCCGAATAGGAACAGATTTTGGTATAAGCTTCTTGCAAACCGAAGCTTCTCTCAAGAAGGCTCGTGGTTCTGAGAGGGAACGTGCCACCTTTGAGTGCGAAACGATATACGTTGTCCCCCTTGAGTTTATTTACAAAGGCAACATAGAACTACATGAGTGCCCTGTTAAATTTTGGAATTATTCCGGCTTCGTTTGGCCTTATTTACACATTAATTGAGTTTTTGGTCATTTAATGTGCATAATACAAATTTGAACTACAAGCACATGCTCCCGTGCACCAAAGTTGGTTGAAAAATCACATTTGTGTCCTCGGGTGAATTTCTACTCCCTCCTTCCATCTATATAGGTCCTAATGCGTTTTTCGAGGCTAACTTTGACCAAACGTTAGAGCAATAATATATGACATGCAACTTACACAAAGCATACCTTCAAATTTGTATGTCAAAGGAGCTTCCAATAATATAATTTTCATAGTATACATCTCATGTGCTATTAATCTTGTCAATAGTCAAAGGCTGTCTTGAAAAACACATTAGGCCCTATATAGATGGAAGGAGGGAGTAGGTCCCATGCAAAAAATGAGAATAAAATTCAAACATCTGGGCATCGTGGCTCGGTCGAGAACATTGAGAAACTTGGTTTTAAAATCATGAAACTTGGCATGGTGTCATGTCATGGTAGTACCATGCCGTGGTAAAAAAAAATGGCCGAATAGGAACAAATTTTGGTATAAGCTTCTTGCAAATCGGAGCTTCTCTCAAGAAGGCTCGTGGTTCTGGGAGGGAACGTGTCACCTTTGTGTGCATAATTCAAATTTGAAATACAAGCACATGTTCCAATGCACCAAAGTTGGTTGAAAAATCACATGTGTGTCCTCGGGTAAATTTCTAGGTTCCATGCAAGAAATGGGAATGAAATTCAAAATTCTGGGCAGTCGTGGCTAGGTTGGAAACATTGAGAACTTTTTATTTAATCAAACGCATGAAAATAATGAAACTTGGCTTGGTGCCATGACATGGCACCAACATGCTGTGGTAAATTTGCAGTCCGATTTGCGAAGGCGCACACATTAACAATCAACAAAGTCATTTTGGAACAAGTGCTGTCATGTTACAATCGGAAACACAAGTATTATTGAAACCGTGGGCGTTCTACTTACTAGTACCATTTACGTGCCGCCACGCGTCCCCATTTTTTATTAGCTAGGAGGCGCCGTGCAGGGTAGCTATTTGAGTACGAGAGGCGTGCGATCAGACCCCTGCGCGTGCTTATCGGGAGGAGAGCCCTTTGACCTCCATCTGCCGTCCACCTCTCTCCCAAGGTCTCCATTAATGGCGCCCGAGCCTCTGTTTAATGGCGTGGCTATGTCTCACTCGACTGAGATTTAAGAGAGAAAAAGAAAATCTGAAAGCACGGATCTTGATGTAAGATCCGACGGAACCTATATAGCATCTACTGCGACTTATAGCAAGACTGATGAATATATAAGGACGATTAAAAATTTTTGATCAAAGAAGGGCTTGCCCCTTCCGGTTTTCATTACTGAAAACCACCACAATTCACAAGAAGCTCAGCACAACTCCAGCCTAACACGAAGGACTAAAAGCTACCAGATTGAAATCGCAACATCCCAAGAGGCCAACAAAGGCCAAACATCCGTGCTAGAACCCAACATTTCAGAACCGACGACACAATCCACATCCTAAACCGATTATTACATCAAAAGAAACCAGGAAACTGAAGGAAGCCCAGCAGCAACTAGAAGAACAGCAACGCCAGGGTCGCCACAGCAAGAGTTTTCTTCATTCCAGCCTCGCAACATTGATCTTGCACAGAAAGATAAGGACGATTAATTGTCTTACATAATTAGAAAGATAATTAAAAAAGCCACATGCGGCTACGCCCGAAATACACAAGGGCAAAAGAAGAAGGAAGACAAGGATCTGGCTCGCTGATCTCTACTTTCTTGATGCGTTGCTGCAGGCCGCGGAACTAGTCTCCGCGGCGAGCGGCGATGAGCTCTTTCGTGTCCTCAAGACGCTGCTTGAGAACATCCACGGATTCCTCCACCAGCCTTTGGCGCTCGTTGCGGAGCATGTCATTCTCGTCCATAAGTTTCTTGACGATGACGCCGGTCCTCTTCAACAAGGCACTGGTCTCCTCCTGCTGGTCTGCACTTCGGACGATCTTCTCCCTCAGCAGGTCACGCTCGGCCCGGAGCCTCTCATTGCCCTCCCTTAGTTGCCGGATGACGCCGGTAGCCTGTTCAAACGAGGCTTTCATGTCGTCCTGCAACCCCCAGCCGGATCGATCCATCTGGCTATGGACGATCGCATGCATGCGCCTGTAACAGTCGTCGCTGCCCGCGAGAAATTTTCCCAGGCCGCTGCGGGCATGGCGGGACATCTCTGCTGCATTCGTGGCGCGGCGGGACATCTCTGCTGCTTTCGCGGCGCGGCCGGACCAGTCTGCTGCATCGACGGCGCGGCGGGACCCGTGCTGCTTGGGGGACCTCTGTGCTGCTACTTCCGCACGGCGGGACATGTCGGCTGCTCTCGCAGTGAGGCGGGACATCTCTCGTGCTTCCACTTCCATGCTCGCCTCTCCCTGGTGGCAATCTCTCGACCCAGAACTCACGCTGGCCATGGCAGACGCAAGGGAAGGATGCTGAATGACTTGTTTGTTTTTGTGGATGAGGAGTTGAGGAGGAATGTGCAGTCATCTTGGCATACTTGTATTTATAACCGAGTACTAATACGCTCCTAAATGGGAAACCGTTTAGGTCGTGATCGGTGTGAACAGGTTTGCAATTCAAATATGAGCGTGGCTACTAATACGCTCCTAAGTGGAAACCGTTTAGGTTGTGATCGGTGTGAATAGGTTTGCAATTCAATATAGCGTGGAGTAATTTGGAATGTGACGAGACGCAAGCTCAAAATTTATTGACGGTTCTAGTTTCAAAGTGCGGCACTATTCCCGGATGGGGTACTTCTTTTTCTACTCCCTCCTTTCCGGTTTTATAGGGCTTATCTCAAAATTTTAGTTTTTCCATTTTATAAGGCTCAATTTGGTTGTTCCCCAACACATGTTCCGATTCCAAGGTGCATTAAATCATTGCATGCAAGTATTAAGAGAAAATTGACCAATGCATGTACTTTATGCATGCATGCATTGCAATTAATGCATTGATAAACATAATTTTTTGAGAAAAACAAGAGCATTAATTAGGTGCTTTTGCAAACTACAAAAAATATTCCACCACTCACCATCTTGGTTGGTGAGATTTTTGAATTAAGCCCTATAAACCGGAAAGGAGGGAGTACTGCTGTGTACGTGCAATAACTGGCACCGTCGTATACATATCTTACGGTTAATGGGGCGTTCGACAGGAATAGCTGCGTGGCGAGCTCTAGGCTAGTCTTTTTTTCAGACGCATTAAACCTATCTCTCGGGACTTCTCGCACGCACCATCGTGCCACCCACAAAAACTTGTACTCTGAGTTTAGTAGTACGTTATACAGGAAGAGAAGAGGTGCACGCACGCACTCGTCCTCTCACACACGCGTCTGTTTTTTCTCGAAAAGGAGGATGATGACCCCCGGCCTCTGCATCTGGGAGTCACACACGCATCTGTAGCTACGAATTGTAGTGTTCTCAACCATCCGATTGGCTCTATCATGGATGTACCTATATACTAAAACATGTCTAGATACATCTATATTTTGACAAATGGAAGGCATGTATTGTGGAACGGAGGGAGTGCTTGTCATCAAAATGGATAAAAAGGGACGTATCTAGAACTAAAATACGTCTACATACATCTCCTTTTATCCATTTTGATGACAAGTAGTACTTCTTACCCAAAGGAACTTTATATCCAACAGACACAAAATATCAGTTCGACTGTTGGAAATTACTGATCTGATGTCGAAGTAATTGCTGCATCGCCACCAAAACCCACCATTTCTTAAGCTAAAATAGACCAAGGTAATCCCCATATTAGCATATTACTAAGATAAACAGAAGGCACTGTAGAAACATTTAGGACGTGAGCTTGTCAATCTGAATGTGGAGGGACACAATCTTAGCCCCGGCCAGCAGCTTGGGCAGAACTGTTAAGAAGGTCAGCTCCTGCACGTCGACGTCGCCGGGATCCTTGCTGCTTGTCACCTCCATTTCCACCTTGACGGCGTTGGTCGTGCCTTTAGGCTCCCCCGGCGGGCCGTTCGCCGACTGTCGAGCACGCCGCCGACCAATAAAAACGCGCGGCGGTCCTCCTCCGTGAACAGCAAGAGCCGTGGCTCCGACAGTGGCACTTGCAGCTGGAGCACCTTGCCGTACTGGATCCTGTGCATAGGCACGGGATGCGCGGTGCTGATGTGGTGGTAGAGCGCCGGCGGCGGGCCTTCGTACCCGTAGACGGGCACAGGGCATTTGCAGGGCGCGAGCGGACACACGCTCTGGTGATCGGCGAGCTTGTGGTAAGTGACGTAGAGCCCACAGCCTTCGTGCGGGCACTCCACCCTCACCGCCGAAAGGACGGAGTCCACACCGTGTTTCGCACGTCGAAGCCACCGCCTTGCACTACAGAAATCAATCGAACAGCACATCAATCAAGAAACCTGCACCTTGCTCAATCAGCCGAACGGACGAGGTGTATTCGAACCTCATACACTAGAGGCGTCAAGGGGTGGAGGCACAAGGGGCGGTGGAGCACGGTGAGGTCCATCGAGACCTTAGAGAGCTCCATCGTCGGGTCCTGTTCGGTCTGCATGATCTCGCCCTCATCATGCACAACCATCTCTCGACTTGGGCCGGGGTATTACAAAGCTTTACCGTCACATATTTTATACTACTTCAAGCTGCATTAAATCAACACATGCAAGTATCAAAGGAGAGTCACGGCATGCATGCATTGTAATTAATGCATCGGTAAACGCAAATTATTGAAATATATCGAGTGTAGTGCTTTGATGTGTCGCGCCAACTCATACATCAACAAGAAGTTTGATTATCCTCTCCCTCGCGGACTTAACTGCACCTGCCTTTGGCTGTATGACAGGTTGGCCACACACCTGTCAGGCCCACCTATCATACACGCAAAGGCAGGAGCGTCCCTCCCTCGCCCATGAGCGTGGTGGCTGGCAAGACTAGGAGAAGCTTTCGCTACACGCTCTCCCTTCCACACGCGGTGGACATGCAGCAGTTCAATCGGTGTCAGATGGCCAGAAGCATACTGTAGTACTCCTCCAGTGCAGTATTACTCCATCATTGTTCGACTTCCCGAAGAGGCAAAGAGCCAAGCGCAGCCCGGACGCTCGTGTGGCAGTTTCATGTGTAGAGTAGTCTAGGATAGCGTGTGTGGTGCTTGTAAGCTTAAAATCGTTGGGGTCGGCTCCATGCTATGTGTCCGTCTCGAAGTTTTTTTAAAAAATTAAAATAGTCTTCTGGCCCTACCTGACACCCTGGTGATTGTAGTTTGCACGCTCATCTGGTCAAGACAGGAATATATATTTTAATATTTTTTTTCGAAAAGGGGGGACTCCCCGGCCTCTGCATCAGAACGATGCATACGGCCACATATATTTAATTTGTGGTGGGTAAATGTTAGAGGTTGCAGAAATATATTGTACACTGCGGGTCATTCAGCCAAGTTTAGAGGCAAGCATGTGGGGCCAGTGCTATGATGTGTCGCGTCAACTCGTACAACGAGGAGAAGCTTGATTTTACTACACGCCTTCTCCCTCACCCATGCGCGCGGTTGCTCGCAAACGAGGACAGGCTTTTGCTTAGTAGTACTTCTACAACAAGCTATCCATCCCGCTCGCGGTGGACGGACATGCAGCAGTGGATTCGACACTGTAGAAGCAGTAGTAGTAACATCATTGTCCGTCTTCTCGAAGAGGCGAAGAGCCAAGTGCAAACCGAACGTTGCAGTTGCGAACATTGGAGCACGCATATAGCCAGGCTCTTGCATGAGACAAAATTGCTATGTGAGCACACTATTGTACTAGTACGTACAACTACTTGCTAGTATAGCCCTGTAAACCAGAAAGGAGTATTTGCCCTTCTAGAGATTTCAACAAGTGACTAGACTACACCGAGACGGAGTACATATGGAGCAAAATGAGTGAATCTGCACCGTAAATAAATACGTACTAGTTCTATCGTTTTCCTCTCCGAGGTGCACAATACTGAGTATACTGACTAGTCACTTTTTGACACACATTTACGTTTTTTACACATTACAGACGCAAGCGCTCATATACACGCACATACACTCACCCCTATGAACGCACACACGCACGGCACTATCATCTTGAAATTTATGAAGTCACCATAGGCACCTCGTCGTCGACGGGTCCATAGGTGCTTGAATGCCAAGGAGGGAGAGGGTAGCGGTTCCCGAGACGTTGAACGGTCAATGATGCATCCTCAATTACATGCAGAGGGAATTAATTGGAGAAGCAGAATAGAGCCAGCACGATGTGAATGCAACAGAGTTTGGACTCTCATATAATAAAGGCGCCCCACCACTCCAATCCATCTACTCCCAAGTCTCTGCGCAACACTGCTCACTCCAATCCAAGACCAAGTGAACAAAAGCCACAAGCACCTATGGAGGCGATGGACGCGAGCGGCAGTCGGCTATGCCAAATCATCCAGGGCGTCGGCCTGCGGCCCCGCACTGCGCAGCGTTTCCAGACGGTGCTGGCGACCGCAGGCATCGTAGCCCTCGCCGACGCCGGCTTCGCCTCTCGCATGGACGACATGATGGCCAACCCCATCCGCAAGTACACCGCCATCAAGACGCGCGCGGACGACCTTGCCGTACTGCTCCAGCCCGCGCACCTAGGATCCTCATTGCCTGCCACCCTCATCGGCCTCCATGGTGACGAACTCTTTCAAGCCCTGGTGGCCCTACAGGTACCGGAGGTCGCGACGAAGAATGTGCACCTCGAGGCCGCGTTCGCCGTGCAGCGCCTCGCCATGCATGAAACCGTCGACCTGCACATCTACGTCTACGAGGAAATCGTCTACATAGGCCACTACAAGGCAAGCGAGGACAGAAAGACGTTGGCCTTCTTCCAGCGGCTGGAATCTTTGGACGCCATTGTTCAGAAGCACGTCGACCTGGCCACGAAAGCCGCTGCTACTTAGGCGTCATTCGGTGGGCCGGCGCCCTGAGTCGAGGAGGTGGACGTCGTCGATGGATGCATCTCTTCTTGCCTCCTGTAACCAGCACTGCATCGCCTCGTGGCCTTAATGTTTTATTAGTATAATACTCCCTCCGTTCCCAAATATAAGTCTTTCTAAAGATTCCAGCAAGTAACTACTACATACGGAGCAAAATGAGTGAATCTACACTCTAAACTATGTCTACATACATCTGTATGCTGTATTCCATTTGAAATAGTATCTAAAAAGGCTTATATTTATGAACGAAGGGAGTATATGGCATTTTTATTCTAGTCGTAACGTTTTCACTGTGAGGTGGGGCCGCAGTTGAGCAAACCCACCCCGCCCACCGGGCGTCGGCCGAGTTTAGAATTACTAGAAGAGAGAAACAAGGGAGGAGAGCTAGCTGTAGCACGGACGCTGTTGTCAGATGGGACTCGTGTTTATAGAATAGGAGTACTGAGCACTCGTGCCTCTTTTTTTTAGGGAAAAATTAGTCGTATGTCTAGTACCACTAGTTGGGTGCGTGCGACCTATAGTTGTCATCACTTTAGGTCTCCTTTTCGAACCACGGCTACGCTTCACACTACATATTATTTCACGCATTTATCCTCCTATAAGTACTCCTAGGCTATTTCCACGTGCTCCCATTCGCCGACATGTGGGACATAGAGCATCTGGGTCGTAGTGCATGCACGACTCGGAGCATATGCCGGGGTACTTTACATTTCAGACCTCACGAATTACATGCAAACCCCCCGCAGAAGAATAAATAAATGAATGAATTACTACATGAAACCGGATTATTTTCGTGGAAACTGGAGCACGTTCATTAAATTGTGGACATAACACGTTTATAAAAAATGACCGGACCGAAACCAGTCTAAGGGCCTCTTTGATTTTTCCCGCAAAAAAAGGGCCTCTTTGATTCGCAGGATACTGAAAACACAGGAATGGGGAAAGTATGATGGGAATGAACTGAGACGAGGAGAACTCTAACTTAGTTAGAGGTTAGAGTTAGATTCTAACCCTGAACTAACTCTAAACCAAAGAGGTGTATGGATGGCAGGGTTAGATTGACAATAAATGCTCTATCTCAATCATTTGACTACTTTGGACCCTATTTCCTGCCGGATTTGGAGGGTGCTTGGATACGTTTTAGTTCCATGACTAAAAGTAGTGGGACTAAAACTTGCTAGCCTCACCCATGCTTGGATCCAAATACTAAAGAGACTAAAATCAAGTTAATGAGCATTTATTATCCTCCAAACCCTCCAATCCAGAACTCGCCTGTGTTAAAGGAGAGGAGTTAAATGAGGAGAGAGAGGACTAATCCACATTTTAGTAGGGGTACCCCTGACTAAACTTTTTTAGTCTCAAGACTAGTTTTAGCCCCTCTTTAGCCAGGGGTGCTTGGAACTTTAGCCTCTTAAAGAGACTATTTTTAGTCAGACTAAAATAAGTCCCTTGGATCCAAGCACCCTCTTGGTGTGGCCGGCTCTTCTGTGGCCTCCTCCCGCTCACATTTGACATAAACGAACCATCTATACAAATCAAGGATGCAAAACATGATAATTTTTACTTTGTCCATACAAATGAGATATCCCACTTAAACATACAAGTCGTCAATCAAGCTTCACAAAATAAAAAAACACTTCATGAAACAAAGAATGAGCTAACTCATCACGGAAGTCATTCGCGATAGGGAGGGAGCCCGGAGCCCCTCACGCACCGAGGGAGGAGCTCGCCATCGTCGCTCTAGAGGAAGGCTTTGTAGAGCCCAAGCCCCGGGAACCCCTCCGACGCCCACCCTTGCGAGTTGAGGTCGACACCGGCATGGGTAGCAGGGCCACTTGCCGCCGACTGGGAACTTAATCTTTGGGCCTCTAGAAATAACGCAAGCCTGTAACTAAAATACCTAGAAAGGTGAACTGAATCTTTGGGCCTCTAGAAATAATGCAAGCCTGAAACTGAAATACCTAGAAAGGTGAACTGAATCTTTGGGCCTCTAGAAATAATGCAAGCCTGAAATTGAAATATCTAGAAAGGTGAACTGAATCTTTGGGCCTCTAGAAATAATGCAAACCTGAAATTGAAATACCCAGAAAGGTGACCTGAATCTTTGGGCCTCTAGAAAGATTTATTACCTGCTCAAGCAGCATCAAACAATTCCATGCGTGCACCACAAATCTATACCAAGTTTGATCAGGATCTACTTTTCCAAATCAGAATTAGCGCTAGAGCAAGCAAGATCAATGTTATGGCCGTGAGACAGAGAAGGAACGAACAAACTCACCCCTCTCGCGACCTCCCTGGTAGACGCACCGCCGCCGCGCACGACAGAGGGAGAAAAACGACTGGTGAAGAGGGAGCGGAGCGACCTTCGAAGGACGGAGGGAGAGGGCGGCTGGAGTAGGGCGGCGGAGGCCGGAAGGAGAGGGCGGCCGGAGGAGAGAGAGGGTGAGCGGCCCTATGGGGAACAGAGAGGAGTCGTGCGAGAGGGGGGAGCGATCTGGTGCGGGCAGGGGAGATTTTTTTAGTTCTCTTTTAGTGGGCCCGAGGATAACTAACCCAATTAGAACCTCTCCACCGGGCTAGTTTTTTTAGCTGGGTTAGAGCAAACTAGCTCAAACTAACCCCTCTTGTTTCGATAATTTGACGCTATTTCAACCCAAACTAGCTCTAACTCAGGGATCCAAACAAAGAGGAGTGTTACTGTACATGCTACAGTGTGGACCGTAGCACATTGTTTTTATGGCCATATCACCACATTGTTTTCTACTGCTGGTTCACTGGGCTACCGTGGTTCGCACCGCTGGTTCACTGGGCTGCCGTGGTTCGCACTCCTCCGACCTGAGTAGTACTGTAGTATAGTACTAGTATATACCGCATCATTCTTTGCTCCTTCTTACTACTCCGACATGTGGGAGAGCCAGCATCCCGGTCGATGTGTCATGCACCAGATTAGAGCGCGGAACAGAAGGGGGGCATCACCCCGGTCGGAGCGCCAGTAATTCATGACTATAGTGAGTGGTCATATCACAAGTTTTTCCAGTAGTAACGCGTTGTCAAATCGCACAGCCCCACTCGCTCACCCTCCTCGCCTCTCTGTCAAACCGCCTACCCGAAAACTGCCGCGCATACTGCCCAGGAAAAGCCCCACCCTCAACTTTTAACTACGCGAAAATAGTTCGAGCTTGTTCGTTCTATATAAATACAGTACTTACTGTATGTTTATTCACCCGTGGGGTTGTTCAATGAATGGAGGGGCGGGGAGCACAAGTGAACAATACTGTAGTACTAGTAGTAGTAAGTAGGAGTCGTACAGCAGTCACCTTAAACAGAGAGTTTCTTTTCTTTAATGCCACGTACACAAATTGAAACGCTTGTTGTGGAGAGAAAAAAGATAATCACTCCACTATATATGGACGCAGGGGCCTGAGCGCTTGCTTTACTAGGGTTGCTCTCTTCATTCTCTCATCCTCTCCAGATATAAACAAGACAACGGTAGCGATATTTTCTCACTGCTCACCGCTGGTCATAGATCCGGCCAGATCCCTTCGGCCGGTGTGTGTAGAGGACTAAAAGGTGCATCGTTCACGCGGTCATCGCCGCCGAGGGAGGAAACCCACAGCTGCCGGAGGGGCCCGATCCTCTGCCCGTGTCGTTCTCTCCGACACAGCGCCGGCTCGCGAGGTCCTCCGACCCTTCTTCCTCCCTGCCGTATTGTCCGCAGATCCGACCTGCCGCCACCGACATCCCGGCGACCCTCAGGTATAAGTTCTTCGAAAGCAGCCTTGCTCTACTGCCCCAGCTCCCCACGTGTCTGCATGTGCATCTTTTTCTACTCCCAGCAGCTCTTCCAAAGACACCTAAATTTCTAGTATTATTAGAGGTAAAGCTACTTCATGCATTCGAATCTAGGGCTTTGTTCAAACAACGAAGAAAGGGGGAAAGTTGTAGCATGAATCTAGGACTTGATTCAAAGAGGAAATAATATGGTGAAAGTAGTAGAGACGGGACACCAAACCGGTCTCTTCGTTTAAAAGAGAAATAATGGGAAAACGCAGTACAAACTGGATAAGGAACAAATCTATTATTGGTTGAAAAAAGGATAGAAAGTGGCGGCTGGTGGACAAGTCAACAGAGTAAAAGGTCTCCAGGATTAGATTTGCTGCCCTCACATAGTAAAAGGTCTTAGGAATAGATTTGCTGCCCTCACATAGTAAAAGGTCTCAGGATTAGATTTGCTGCCCTCACATAGTAAAAGGTCTCCAGGATTAGATTT
This sequence comes from Triticum aestivum, assembly GCF_018294505.1. Classification (NCBI taxonomy): domain Eukaryota; kingdom Viridiplantae; phylum Streptophyta; class Magnoliopsida; order Poales; family Poaceae; genus Triticum; species Triticum aestivum. The sequence goes on from NC_057814.1 coordinate 561,452,940, forward strand.
GTTCCCCTCACATAGTAAAATGTCTCCAGGATTAGATTTGCTGCCCTCACATAGTAAAAGGTCTCTAGGATTAGATTTGCTGCCCTCACATAGTACAAGGTCTCCAGGATTAGGTTTGCTGCCCTCACATAGCATGAACAAACTCGGCATCACCACTTTATGCCTCCTTGTAGGTACATTGTGCTGATGCATCCACTGTCGCATGTCCTTATACCAACCTTTTGCTGTTGTTAATGTAAGGGCGCATGTAAAATGAAGCAATCACACTGTTACCTTAGGGACATGTCTAACCAGTGTTATTGTTAATCTAATGCCTCCAGTGATAAGATGCAATTAAACTGTGTTACAAATGGCATTCCTGTTGTTTTCCCCAGTATGATAAGTAAGTTGCTCCTTTACGCTGCTGAGTGTCCTGGTGTCCCCACGGTCCCATGCCCTTAAACCAACTCTTTAGCTGCTGTTGATTTACTTTGTCTGGTAAACAAGCAATGCCGAATCTCATTGTTGATCGTAATGCTTCTGGTAACATGAAGCATTGCTGACGTTTTAAAATTTCTACTGTGCTTGTATGATTGCCATGAACATAATTAAGATGCTTCTTTTCATTTTGTATATGTTTCGTATATTCTTATTGACCAGCAACTATTTACTTTCTATCTTTTTGTGCAGATAGGGATATCCATTTCACCTTGTTGCTATTGTGACCTTTTGGTGAACTGCACAAAACACTTTCTTTTGGAATGAGTGTCTTGTGCAGTTCAACTAAAATGTCACGTGGGCAATATCTCTCAATTTTGGTGGAACTGCACAAAATGGTGATTGGAGTTTCCAAAATCTCCGTCAAGTTCTACTGGTAATCTCGTGCAACATTTTATTAGCCTTTGCAAGATGGAGCTGTCACTGTCACCACAATGGCACTTTATTTTAGTGGAACTGCACAAAAGGATAAGAAAATTATAGTTGCACCTTACATGAGCCGGGCAGCGAACCTTAATGTTGCTCAACTTTTGTGCAACTACTAAAGAAGAACCTGCCAGCTCACAAGAGCAAGTACTTCTTGCTAGCTGAATGATACAATTTTTACTTCATTTCAGGTGAACAGCAGAAAAAGTGGCATGAATTGAATCATCGAATGGAGCTGTAGGTTGACTTCCAATAGTGCCAGTATTATAGTAATCATGCTCTTTATTATCTGTGCTGTGCAAACGGGGATACTCAACTACAGATGTTGTGACGGTCAAGAGCATTCGCCAAGTTCTTTGATTGTATGACATGGCTAGCCAAGAGTGATTTAATCCCGATATTCACTTTATCAAAAGGCTCTAATGGGTTGGTTCTGAATCTTGCAAGCTGGGAATCAGTGAGATGTGTAGGCATCTTTGTTGTACTTATTATTTGAATCTTATTTGTTGGTTCTGAATCTTGCAAGCTGGGAATCAATGAGATGTGTAGGCATCTTTGTTGTACTTATTATTTGGATCTTATTTGTTGGTTCTGAATCTTGCAAGCTGGGAATCAATGAGATGTGTAGGCATCTTTGTTGTACTTATTAGTTGGATCTTATTTGTTGGTTCTGAATCTTGCAAGCTGGGAAATACGGCATGATGATGCAGAGGACAACAACCATAACAAACAGTTCAAACTTGGTAGTATTATCTTTGTGAAAGTGCGACAAATGTGATGATCGTGTGCATCCTGAGAATAATAATTCTAATTGTTGTGCATGTTGATCCTGTGGCACTCATAGAACGAGCGAATGGCGATCCAGTTCCCCAAGAGCTGAAAAACGAACTGCTGCCGCCGCCTACACACTCGTTCACTCGAAGAGACTCCAATGGCGATCCGAGGGGTGAGCCTGCTGGATATGGACTTCAGCAAGGAGTTCCCCTTTGATTTCGCCGTTCAGTCCTATGGCTGCACCAAGTTGAATGTGATGTACACCAACGATACAGACTCGGTGAAGCTCTGGCTCGCCTCAGTCCTATGGCTGCACCAGGTTCTGGAGCATTCGCCCATTTCATCGGCAGCGCCGACTGCACTTCGCTATGGTGGAGAGAAGGAAGAACGCGACGATTCGGCCATCTGGTGCAACAAGCTTGTCGACATCCAGAAGCAATACAAGATCATCAGCAACGGGCAGGAGAAGGACTCCGTGGTTGACCTCGCTGAGACCATCATCGACCCCGGATACGCCAACATGAAAGAAGACGACCTGAACATGTGGGAGGTACCTCTGAATCCAGCCTACATAACCTACGCGGCCAAGGACGCATACGCATGCTACGCCATGTACACGCAGATCTTGGACATGAGGGCGTGTCTGCTTCCCGTAACCGACGAGTACACGGATAGCCGTAGCGTCATGATCAAGCATGCCAGGAAGGTCTAGATGTTGTACTTTATCTGTTTATAAGCATCTTTTTCATCTGAGTGTTTCATGCATTAGCCTATGTGTCGTAATTATCTGTTTTGTCCGAAATATTTCTTTTAAGAACCCATTAACCTGATTGCTTTTTTTAGTGGCTATTTGTTTATGTATGTAAACTAGTTCACTTGTCCGTAAAAAAAACTAGTTCACTCGGCTGCCGTGCTTTGAATCTCCTTCCTCCCAACATATTACCCTCCTCAGGTAGACCCAGCAGGTCTCTGAATTTTCTCCCACTTTCTTTTTCGATGTAAACTGAGTTTTCTCCCATTACTTTCCCCTAGAACCAACTCAATTGTCCCACGTCTAGCCTAAAAAATAATAATACCCCACGTACTATTAACTCATCAAATTAAAATGATATTTTATTTCGTAAGTTGAAAGTTCTTAAAAAATAATAATAATAATTGTTTATATATAACTTGGCAAGTTAACTCCTAGTGATGGCGTACATAAGCTTGCAAAGATTTTACTGACGTGCAATCATGTGTTTATGTTTTTATAACATTTCTCCGTCTAGCCCAACATGATATTTTCACCCAGCCCAGCAAGTCCGCGGATTTCGAGAAAAATGCAAATGGGATTTAAACGGGCTGCATAGATGCTACATCATTGTTTCACCCAGCCCACCAAATGGACTAAAAAAACAAATGGACTGGCTGACATGTGGGCCAGTAGGTCGAAGCCTAAGAAGGCGTTGGATTTACATCCAACGGCCGGCATTCTTCTTCAATCTCTCGTCTTCTTCCCCCAGCGCTACCGGAACCGCCTGCTCCAGCCTTCGGCGTCTAGCGGCGTTGTTTTGCGCTCCTCAGCGAAACGCTACCCCGCCGACGGCCAGGCCATCCCTCCACTCCGCACCTCCTGTTATTCTCTGCCGAGTGTAGGCCCACCCTGCACCCGAACCAGTCGAGTTTCCCACTCTTCTCCGTCTGCGACTCCACTGCCACGTCTTCCCCATCTCCGGGTCGTTCCAGTCTAGGGCCTCGCCATCGTCCACCGCCTCGGTGCGCTCGGCGCGGCGTGGTCAACATACGAGAGTCATCGGAAGAGGACTGTACGTGGAGAGCCTGACGGCTGGGACCCACGAGGTCCATGGTCGCACGCAAGGAAAGTTCCTCCTTATTACGCACTGTACGTGCACTGTACGTGGGAAGGGCTTCTGTATTTAGCGAAAAAAACGTTCCCCCCGCTGACAGGTCGGACCCACCAGCTATATCTTCGCACGTAAGGAAGTGCCTCCTTATTACGCACCAAAAAATGAATACCCCCTGCTAGCTGGACCCACCATAGTGGGTGGCTGACTTGTGGGCCTACTAAGTTGATGAGGACGGAGGGCTTTGTCAACTTAGTCAATATAAACGATTCTAGCTCCAGTGACCGTACGATGTCCATCCAACGGCCATAGTGCTTCTTCAACCTCTGGTCTTCTTGCTCCAGCCGCCCAAAGCAGCGCCGGTCGTGCCACGTGCTCCTGCCTCTCGTGGCCGGTTGTGATGCCACGGAGGCCTCACCGCCCCCTACTACTCCCACCGCTGGCCCAGGGTATCCCTCTACTCACCCAGACCCCTGTTATTCTGCGGCAACGGCAGCCTCACGCCGCAGTCGAACCAGTGAACCCTCGTACTCCTCTCCGCGTGGGCATCCACTACCGCGTCTTCCCCGGCTCCGCGTCGTCCCCTTCCTGGGCCTCGCCGTCGTCCACCGCCTTGGTGCTCTCGGCGCGGCGTGGTCAATGTGGTCAACGACCGACTTCCATCGGAAGAGTACTGTACGTGGAGAGGCTGACAGCTGGGTCCACGGCCACAGCCCAGTTTTTTGTGATTTGCCAACTAAATAGCTTTGTCAGGCCTGTTGGGCTGCCAATCTTTCAAGACAAGGAGAGCTTCATTCGGCTGGCCGAGAAACTGGCCTATCAGTAATGAGAAATGGGCTGTACATTTTTAAAACACATCAAACCGGCAATTAGTTTCAAATATCTTTTTTCATTTCAAGATTTTAAATTACATTAATTTTTATGCGTGGAGAATTTGTTGGATTTTATATTGATATACATTTATTTTTTAAATCAGTTTGAATGTGAGTCGAAATTTCGGGATTAAAAACAGTTCAGACCGCACCGAAATATGCAAAATTTCGTATAATTTTTTAACCGTGGCCACAATATGGGCTGTAATGCTAACAAAAAGAATATGGGCTCCAAAAAAACCTTAAGAATTAGCAAATGGGTTGTATGCTGTATTCCACAGATTTGAGGCTTTCCTAAAAAAAGGTTGACGCACAAGCAGTGACTGTTCGATGTCCATCGAACGGCCGTCGTGTTTCTTCAATCTCTGCTCTACCTGCTCCAGCCGCTCAAACAAGCGCTGGCGGGACTGCCTGCTCCCTCCTCCCCGCGGCCGGCTGTGCTACCGCGCAGGCCTCACCGCCCCACCGTACACCCATCGCTGGCCTAGCCATCCCTCTACTCACCCACACCTGCTATTATTCTCCGGCGACGGCAGACGAACCAGTAAACCCTCGTACAGTCGTACTCCCCTCCGTGTGGGAAACAACTGCCGAGTCTTCCCTGCCTCCGTGTCGTTCCCTTCCTAGGCCTCGCCGTCGTCCACCGCCCTGGTGCTCTCGGCGCGGCCTGGTCAACGTGGTCAACGACCGACATGCATCTGAAGTGGACTGTACGTGGAGATGCCGACAGCTGGGTCCACGGCCGCACGCAAGGAAATGCCTCCTTATTACGCGCAAAATAATGATTCCTCCACCTGACATCAGGTACCCACCAAAAGGGCCTCTGTATTTCGCGAAAAAAAACGTTACCGCCGCTGACAGCTCAGACCCACCAGCTATAACTTCGCACACAAGGAAGTGCCTCCTTATTATGCACAAAAAAAATGAATACTCCCCCTATTAGCTTGGACCTAGTATAGTGGCAGGCTAACTTGTGGGCCTACTAAGTTGATGGGAACGGAGGGCTTTGTCAACTTAGTCAATATGCATGATTCTAGCTCCAGCGACCGTACGATGTCCATCCAACGGCCGTAGTGCTTCTTCAACCTCTGGTCTTCTTGCTCCAGCCGCCCAAACCAGCACCGGTCGTGCCTCGTGCTCCTGCCTCCCGTGGCCGGCTGTGATGCGGCGGAGGCCTCACCGCCCCCTACTACTCCCATCGCTGGCCAGGCCATCCCTCTACTCACCCACACCCCTTGTTATTCTGCGGCAACGGCAGCCTCACACCGCAGCGAACCAGTGAACCCTCGTACTCCTCTACGCGTGGGCATCCACTTCCGCGTCTTCTCCGGCTCCACGTCGTCCCCTTCCTAGGCCTTGCCGTCGTCCACCGCCCTGGTGCTCTCGGCATGGCTTGGTCAACATGGTCAAGGAACGGCTTCCATCGGACGTGGACTGTACGTGGAGAGGCTGACAGCTGGGTCCACGGCCGCAGCAAGGAAGTGCCTCCTTATTACGTGCAAAATAATTATTCCTCCACCTGACAGGGGGACCCACCGGACGGGCCACCGTATTTTGCAAAAAAACGTTTGCCCCTGACTGCTGGGACCCACCAGCTACATCTTCGCACGCAAGGAAGTGCGTCCAGGCAAAAAAACGATTCGCCCCCTGACTGCTGGGACCCACCAGCTACATCTTCGCAGGCAAGGATGTGCGTGACAGTCGGGACCCACCTGGTCGAAGCGTACGTAGCGTTGTCATTCTGGTCGCGAACGTGTACGTACATATATACTGGTGGATGTAGAGGCGCGCACGTGTCGTAGTAGAGGGCGTACGTGTCGTAGTAGAGGCGCACACGTAGCATGTACACGTACGTACAGCGGCCAGGGTGCAAGAAAGAAAATATGGCCACGTATGTGTATATACGGGCGGGGTCTCGAATGCCTACTCGCGCATACGTACGGCCAGGGCTCGTGTACATGGCTTGGTCGGAACGGAGAAACAACGTCGTCGTCGTGTTCATGGGGAGCCAACGGAATGCGTCGTGTTCATGGGGAGGCAACGGAATGCGTCTTGTTCATGGGGAGGGGTGTGGCGTACCGCAAAACAGAGGAAACGGACCTCCTACTGTCGAAACGGGGGTCCTGTTGATCGGGAGGAGTGTGGCGTACCACAAAACGGAGGAAACGGACCTCCTACGGTCGAAATGGGGGTCTTGTTGATCGGGAGGGGTGTGGCGTACCGCAAAACAGAGGAAACGGACCTCCTATGGTCGAAACGGGGGTCCTGTTAATCGGGAGGGGTGTGGCGTACCGCAAAACGGACGAAACGGACCTCCTAAGGTCGAAAGGGGGGTCCTGTTGATCGCCAGGGGTGTGGCGTACCGCAAAACGGACGAAATGGACCTCCTACGGTCGAAACGGGGGTCCTGTTCATCGGGAGGGGTGTGGCGTACCGCAAAAACGGGACTCCATAGGGATACTGTTCATCTCCACCGTCGACCTCCTCCAGCCTCCACGGGCTACCATCGACCTCCACGGGCTCCTGTTCATCTAGCCTCCACCGCGCGCTACTCCACCGGCTACTTTCAACAACCCCTCCACGGGCACCCCTCGACCGTCTACTGTTCATCCAGCCCTCCACACCACGAGGTCCTGTTCAACCACCCCTCCACGGGCACCCCTCCATCGTCTATTGTTCATCCAGCCCTCCATACCACGGGGTCCTGTTCATCCAGAGGCAACGCCACCGCTCACTGTTCATCCAACCCCCCCCCCCCCTCGCAACGCTCACTGTTCATCCCAGAGGCAGCATCGATCGGCTTCAGTTAGCAGCAGTAGTGAAGGAATCGCTCGATCGGGTTCAGTTAACAGCCATCGATCGATCGCTCGGGTTCAGTAACGCGTAGCCTGCAGTGCAATCGCTCGGGTTCAGTTAGAGCCCAACGCCTCGCTCGGGTTCAGTTAGAGCCAATGCCTCGCACGCACGCGCGTACGTGTACGAGGGAAACGCGCATCGCTCGGCCCCCGACCTCCCATCGTTACCGGGAACTCGCCGAAATTTTCCTCGCCCTTGCTTCTACCACGGTTTTTTCGTCATGGATAGCCCAAAGAATGTCATGCAACTGCGTCTCCGGCCCGCCCAGGACGAAAAGCCCATTTTTGTCATGATTTTTTGCATAGAAGTAGGAGCCCACCACATCTATGATGATACCGGGTTTTGTCGCAATTATCGTCATAGAAGTGTCATATGTATGACAGAAAAAAAATTCGGCCCAAAATGTCACGGATGTGTCTTTTTTTTGTAGTGCCTCTTATGAAGCTTCTGGTCCCTTTTGCATAAGCTAGTGGTGAACACGTGATACTGCCCACTATTCAGCTGTTTTGGGTTACTCTGATACCCGGATTGCTGCTGTTGTTGACTCCCTTGGCCAGATTGTTGATTATAACCTCCTTGATGACCTTGAGGGCCCTGTCCATGAAAACCGCCGCCGCCTGAGCCGCCGCCCGGGCCATGAAGGCCGCCACCGCCTGAGCCACCGCCCGGCCCGTGGTTTCAATCAAATATGTTAGAATTCTTGAAAGCCTTCATGATCATATAGTCCTTCCACAGATGAGTGGATGGCTTCTCCCGGGTGCCGTGTCTTGGACAGGGCTCGTTCAACAACTGCTCAAGGGTGGGACCTGACCCGCCTAACCGAGGAGGTGGCCTCCCCTTGGGCGGTGACAAAGTCACCTATGTTAGAGTATATTGACTAAGGAGTCAAGTGAGAACACTTGATCATAAGTCATACTCATCATTTAAGCTCAAAATGGGGTTACCATTTTTCGTTTAAGCATTTGATGTATTTTCCTCTTATTGAGTTGCTTTGACCTATCACATGAGGTTAAGCTTCTCTAATATGGAATGACATACCTTGGGTGGTGGTGTTGATCCTAGTCATGTAGTTGAACTTGTGTGAGTTGCTCGAGGTTGATGTAGCTCCTCAAGAGTCGGGAGCACCACTTGGAAGTGAGTTCATCTACCTACATGGGTTAGATTTGCAAGTAAGAGCACTTGTGTATTCAAAGTGACAAGCATGAAATTTGATACCAAATGAAATTTGATATATAGAATTTGTCAAAGGATATGTTAATAGGGTTCCAAGCTTCCTTGTGTTCAACCACCATTGTGTAGAGACTTGGTGATGTAGAGATTGCTCAAGTTGTACGTGAGTTGCAATCTCATAGATTTAAATTCATCCAAGTACCTACAAGGGTTAGATAGCATGCAAGGGTGAAAGTATATCCAAGACATATGATCATCATCATAAGAGAGTATCAAGGATTAGTCATAGGCTCATGCCTTGTATGTACCCAAATAGAGTTCCTACTCCAAGTTTGAAGCATCAATGATGTTCAATTCACCTCTCAAACGGGAAAAGACTTTCTCATCAAGCGGTTTGGTGAATATATCCTCCAATTGCTTATCAGTATGAACATGCTTAAGATCAATGTCCCCTTTAGCAACATGATCTCGAATGAAATGATGACGAACTTCAATATGCTTAGTTCGAGAATGTTGCACGGGGTTGTGAGCAATCTTAATAGCACTTTCATTGTCACAAAGCAATGGAACATGTTTCACATTGATCCCATAATCTTTAAGAGTTTGGGTCATCCAAAGTAATTGAGCACAACATGAACCGGCGGCAATGTATTCCGCTTCGGCGGTGGATAAGGATACCGAGTTTTGTTTCTTGGAAGACCAAGACACAAGAGATCTACCAAGTACCCGAAGTGGAATTTCTATCAACCTTGTCTCCAGCATAGTCTGAGTCGGAATAGCCAACAAGATCAAAAGATGACCTCTTAGGATACCAAATGCCAAAATTTGGTGTATGTATTAAGTATCTTACTATCCTTTTCATAGCCTTGAGATGACATTCTTTGGGGGCCGCTTGATATCGTGCACACATGCACACACTTAACATAATATCGGGACGAGAGGCACATAGATATAACAATGATCCAATCATAGAGCGATAAACCGTTTGATCAACTAGTTTACCATCCTTAGTCAGATCAAGATGTCCACTAGTAGGCATGGGAGTTTTTATACCTTTGCTTTCTTGCATGTTGAACTTCTTGAATAAGTCCTTGGTGTACTTTGTTTGAGAGACAAAGGTGCCTTCCTTAGTTTGCTTGATTTGCAAACCAAGAAAGAACTTGAGTTCACTCATCATAGACATCTCAAACTTGTCCGACATTAGCTTTCCAAACTTCTCACTAAAATGAGGGTTAGTTGAGCCAAATATGATATCATCAACATAAATTTGGCATACAAATAACTCACCATTAACCCTTTTAGTAAAAAGAGTAGAGTCTATCTTTCCAATCTCAAAGCCTTTTTCAATAAGGAACTTGGTCAAGCATTTATACCACACTCTAGGAGCTTGTTTAAGACCATAAAGAGCTTTGTGAAGTTTGTGAACATGATCGGGTTTCTTAGGATTGACAAAGCCGAGAGGTTGTTTAACATAAACTTCCCCCTCAATTTCACCGTTTAGAAAATCACTTTTAATGTCCATTTGGTATAAAGTGACATCATGGTGATTAGCATAGGCAAGTAAGATGCGGATGGAATCAAGTCTAGCAACAGGGGCATATGTCTCATCGTAGTCCATACCTTCAACTTGAGTGTAGCCTTGGGCGACTAGACGAGCTTTGTTGTGGACGACTTGACCATCTTCGTCTTGCTTGTTGCGAAACACCCATTTGGTACCAATGATGTTGTGGTTGTTGTCGGGCTTCTCGACCAATGTCCACACTTGATTTCTCTCAAAGTTGTGTAGCTCTTCATGCATGGCGTTTATCCAATCCGGATCTTCCAATGCTTCTTCAACCTTCATAGGTTCAATACTAGAGATGAATGAATAATGTTCACAAAAATTAGCCATACGAGTTTTAGAGCAAGTGATTCTCCCGACACTGTCAACAATACGGATGGAGTATATAAGTTTTGATGGAACCGTAACCATGCTTCTAAGGGTGGTAGCACTCCAGACCCCCTGTGACGATCGATGGATTTTGAGAAGACCCCCGAACCTAACCTATTTCTTTCTAGCCTCTCCGAATCTAGAGGGCGAGATTCATTTTAAGGGTGGTAGGTTTGTAACATCCCAAAATTCTAAATTTTGGAATGTTATATTAAATAAATAGCTTTGTTTGATTGTTTGATTGTTTGATTGTGGTGTGGTTGCTTGTGTGAAATTGTGTGAAATTTGAAACTTTTTTAAAGTTAAATGAGAGGGAATAAAAGGACTTTCCAAAACTTTCATCTTGCATTTATGATCTCAACGAATTCAAATTAATTTCATCACGAAACCCTGGAGTGAAGATGATATGACTTCTTCCATTTAAATAAATGAAAAAGGTTTTGAAAAGATTTGAATTGCATTTGGAACTATTTCAAATTCAGAAACTTTAAGCAACTCAATGATTTTCATGAGAGAAGATAAAATAACTTCTTCAAAACATATGAAATATGAGTTGGAAGTTTAAAAGAATCAAATTTAAAGCCTTTGATGGTATTTTGAAAATCATTTTCAATTTGGAGTTATTTGAGTTCTATTCAAATTATTTTTCTCCAAAAATTAAATATATGGAAAATAGGGTAAAATGATTCCCTACATTAGAAAATTGGAAAAAATGGTTTTGAAATCATTTGGTATTTTAAAATATTTTTATTTGGTTTTTAAATAAACTAGTAGCTCTGTTTGCTTTATTTATTTTTTTGTGGAATTTATTTGACGCTAAAAAAATGTTCAAGTTGTAAAAAATCTTTTTCTGAAAATTTTGATGTATAGTATGCTAGATAAAAAATTTCTTATTTTTGACGTTTTATATTATTTTGTATGTGTGTGTTAGAAAAAACCTTCCGCAGCCGAACTGGGCTGGCCCAGCCGAGCCAGGCCAGGCCCAGCCGCGCCGCTCGCCGCCGCCTTCCCCGAGTCCGGCCAGGACACGGGAGAAGCCGCCGCCGCCGGGGACTCCGCCTCCCGAGGCCAAGCCCCCCTTTATAAGCTGCACCCGGCCCCCCTGGACCCCGTCCGCCGCCGCCTCTCGCGGCAACCCCGCCGCCCGAACCCGCGTCGCCGCCGTCTTCCACCCACGCCGCTCGCCGCCGCATGCCGCCGAGACGCTCCACGCCTCCGCAGCCTCCGCCGCCGCTTCAGCATCCGGAGTTCGTCGCCGATTCTCGTCGGAAAACCGGTAAAACCCTAGATCGGGTTTTTTTGGTTTACCCCGGTTTTCCTTGTTTTCTTTTCGGTTCGATCTAGTTAGCGAACAATTTCCGTTTAGGAAGTTTTAGTGAATGTTTTCGTTCTGTAGATCTATTTAGCGAATGTTCGTTTGGTAGGTTTTTCTTTTTCTTTTTAGTTTTTGGCTAGGGACCTAGATGTAATTAGTTTTCTTACAGATTAGTCCCTGTTCTTCAAACGATCACAACTTGACACCGTTTATCCAATCCAACGAAACCAACGCCCACTTCTTCGTTATGATCTCCTCTATCCAGATAACCAACTTAAACATATTTTTGAAAGTTTAAAATTTGATTTCAAACAGATTTGAATTCAAACTTCTTTTGTTCATAACTTGAGTTTTATAACTCCGATTTAGTTGTTTCTTTTTGCAAATCGAAGCTCTTGACCTAAACTTTCGAATAAGACCAAATCCACCTAATTTTGGTAATGTTAGAAAATGTTTTCTGTTGCAAGTGTTATTTGCCTGTTTTCGAAGTTTTCCGAGATCTTTTCTTTGAATTTTATGCTTGAGTGCTTATGTACCCAATTGCTTGCTTACGATAGATTGATCGGAGTGTGACGAGTAGAACTATCAGGAGTTATGGGTGCGAAGCATCTTCATCAACAGTACAAGGTAAGTTCACACTTTGATCATACTCTTTTATACCCAATTTTACTTGCATTAGTTTCACCCTCAAACATTGCATGAGTAGGATTGGGAATTGGGGAATTGCTATGTGGTCCTTGAGGTAGGAATCTATTACCTTTGATCACCCCGGGAGTATACGCTTTGTTACTTATTGCTTAGCCATGCTCGTAAACGTGGATTGGTATGAGAGATTCATGAAAGTTGCGAGAGTAATATTAACTAAGGGAAACTTAAGATGGCTACTTTAACACAAATCTGGGTGGAATGGTTGGGGCACCTTGGGGATATACCAGTGGCTTGCCCAGGCACCCGGGGAATCCAGTGTTGTCCTAGGAGATCCCGGGGTATCCGTGAGATCATCCTATTGGAATGCCACCCAGGCTCAAAGGGATCATAAGATTATTCATGCTAGAAACTTCCATCTGCAGCCACAAGCCATTATGGGCTCTGGCATAGTTGAGTAAGTTGTGGGAAACCTTTCCATGATAGGCTAGCAGATGTAGGGAATTGTAGGTGTACCAGGTTAAGGGGACCTCTTCAGAAAGACTGTGTCTCGATCATCCGTTTCTCAAACATCAGGCAGTGCGAGAAATTCAACTGGGGAGATCGAGTCTTGTGGGGAAAAGTGCGCAAACCTCTGCAGAGTGTACAAACTAATCATGATTAGCCATGTCCCTGGTTATGGACATCTTGAGTATCTGGTATTTGAATTATTGTTTGATCTCATCATTCTATTTAATGAAATTGTTGGGTTATTAATGATTTGGTGATTTTAGGATTGAGTTGGGGTTACCTTCTCAATATGGGTAATTTAACTTAGTAGTAAATAAAATTTATTCCTTTGTTGTAGGGAAAAATTAGCTTTATGCAAACTTTAAACTTAGAGCCTCCACCAGCCAAATATGCATGTAGTGACAGCTATTATTCATCATTGCTCTATGGTGTGAATTTGCTAGTACATTCAATGTACTGACCTACATGGCTGCAACGTCTCATGTTGCAGGATTCTTACGACGAGTAAGTGATACGTTAGGGTTACGCTGTCTACACTCAAATTTGCCGTTGGCGTTGTTGGGAACTCCACAACCTTGTTGTTACTTCCGCTATATGTATTGAGGCAATAGTATTTACGTTACTTTATACATGTGATTTATCTCTGTTATAAATCCTCGAGTACTGTGTGTGTCAGCATACCGATCCAGGGATGACACTTAAGCACAGGGACTTGATCCATTCGGGTCCGGTCGCTACAGTCACCTCCATAAACGAGAAACATACCCTTAGTCCTTTTCAGGTATTTCAGGATGTTCTTGACCGCTGTCCAGTGATCCACTCCTGGATTACTTTGGTACCTCCCTGCTAAACCTATAGCAAGGCACACATCAGGTCTGGTACACAACATTTTATACATGATAGAACCTATGGCCGAGGCATAGGAAATGACTTTCATTTTCTCTCTATCTTCTGCAATGGTCAGGCATTGAGTCTGACTCAACTTCACACCTTGTAATACAGGCAAGAACCCTTTCTTTAACTGATCCATTTTGTACTTCTTCAAAACTTTATCAAGGTATGTGCTTTGTGAAAGTCCAATTAAGCATCTTGATCTATCTCTATAGATCTTGATGCCCAATATATAAGCAGCTTCACCGAGGTCTTTCATTGTAAAATTCTTATTCAAGTATCCTTTTATGCTATCCAGAAATTCTGTGTTATTTCCAATCAACAATATGTCATCCACATATAATATTAGAAATGCTATAGAGCTCCCACTCACTTTCTTCTAAATACATGCTTCTCCAAAAGTCTGTATAAAACCATATGCTTTGATCACATTATCAAAGCGTATATTCCAACTCCGAGATGCTTGCACCAGTCCATAAATGGACCGCTGGAGGTTGCACACTTTGTTAGCACCTTTAGGATCGAAAAAACCTTTTGGTTGCATCATATACAACTCTTTCTTAAGAAATCCATTAAGGAATGTTGTTTTGACGTCCATTTGCCAGATTTCATAATCATAAAATGCGGCAATTGCTAACATGATTCGGACAGACTTAAGCATCGCTATGGGTAGTCAACTCCTTGAACTTGTCGAAAACCTTTCGCAACAAGTCGAGCTTTGTAGACAGTAACATTACCGTCAGCGTTAGTCTTCTTCTTGAAGATCCATTTATTCTCTATGGCTTGCCGATCATCGGGCAAGTCATCCAAAGTCCACACTTTGTTCTCATACATGGATCCCTTCTCAGATTTCATGGCCTCAAGCCATTTCGCGGAATCTGGGCTTATCATCGCTTCCTCATAATTCGTAGGTTCGTCATGGTCTAGTAACATGACTTCCAGAACAGGATTACCGTACCACTCTGGTGTGGACCGTACTCTGGTTGACCTATGAGGTTCGGTAGTAACTTGATCTGAAGTTTCATGATCATCATCATTAACTTCCTCACTAATTGGTGTAGGCATCACTTGAACTGATTTCTGTGATGAACCATTTTCCAATTCGAGAGAAGGTACAACTACCTCGTCAAGTTTTACTTTCCTCCCACTCACTTCTTTCGAGAGAAACTCCTTCTCTAGAAAGGATCAATTTTTAGCAACGAATATCTTGCCTTCGGATCTGTGATAGAAGGTGTACCCAACAGTTTCTTTTGGGTATCCTATGAAGACACATTTCTCCGATTTGGGGTCGAGCTTACCAGGTTGAAGCTTTTTCACATAAGCATCGCAGCCCCAAACTTTAAGAAACGACAGCTTAGGTTTCTTGCCAAACCACAGTTCATATGGTGTCGTCTCAACGGATTTAGATGGTGCCCTATTTAACGTGAATGCAACCGTCTCTAAAGCATAACCCCAAAATGATAGTGGTAAATTGGTAAGAGACATCATAGATCGCACCATATCTAATAAAGTACGGTTACGACGTTCAGACACACCATTACGCTGTGGTGTTCCAGGTTGGCATGAGTTGCGAAACTATTCCACATTGTTTCAAATGAAGACCAAAATCGTAACTCAAATAGTCGCCTCCGCGATCAGATCGTAGAAAATTTATTTTCTTGTTACGATGATTTTCCACTTCACTCTGTAATTCTTTGAACTTTTCAAATGTTTCAGACTTATGTTTCATTAAGTAGATATACCCATGATACGTCTATTTTGCATCATGTTTTCTTACTGTTATTTATGATGTTTTTATCCATAATAATGCTTTTTGGAGTAATTCTAGTGCCTTTTCTCTCATAATTTGCAAGGTACACACCAAGAGGGAGAATTCCGGCAACTGGAAATCTGGACCTGGAAAAGCTACGTCAAGCTACCTATTCTGCACAACTCCAAACAAGCTGAAACTTCATGGAGATTTTTTATGGAATATTTAAGAATTATTGGAGCAAATAACTACCAGAGGGGCCCCACCAGGTAGGCACAACCCACCTGGGCGCGCCAGGGAGCCCAGGCGCGCCCTGGTGGGTTGTGCTCACCCAGGCCCACCTCCGGTGCCCATCTTCTGGTATATAACTCATTTTGACCTAGAAAAAATAAAGAGAGGACTTTCGGGGCGGAGTACCGCCGACTCGAGGCGGAACTTGGGCAGGAGCACTTTTGCCCTCCGGCGGAGCGATTCTGCCAGGGGAACTTCCCTCCCGGAGGGGGAAATCATCGTCATCATCATCAACATCATCATCTTGGGGAGGGCAATCTCCGTCAACATTTTCAACATCACCATCTCATCTCAAACCCTAGTTCATATCTTGTGTTCAATCTTGTTACCGAAACTATAGATTGGTGCTTGTGGGTGACTAGTAGTCACTACAAGAAATATGTCAACTTGGGACCCTCACTATTGGCCGCTGAAAGGTCATTGTTTTTCATTTGCGACCTTTTTTGACCAAAAATAGAAGGTCAAAAGCTGGCAGTCGTAAACTAAAATTAATGACCTTCTGTAAAAGGTTGTTGGTTCTTCGACCAAAATTTTGGTCACTAGCAGCCTCCCCAGACGACGTAGGCATCCAGCGTGGCAAGCTGATGTGGCCCAAGAATCAGCCTGGTCCAATTCGGTTTTCTACATGGGCCGGCCCAACAATTCTGCCTTTTTAATGTATTTTTTACTGTGCTTTTATTAGCTACATGGGTCTGGCCCAACAATTCAGCCTTTGATTTCTTTGCATGGCCCTTTTAACAGCAGGTTTTCTTTTTTATCATGTATTTTTCTGGGCCATTTCTTTGCTGGGCCTCTCATGTTTTTCCCTCAAAAATAATTGTCCAATATAACTTGGGCCTAGCCCAGTTCCGAAAAAATTGATCCAATCCAAAAAAATTATTATGCCATTGACATTACAACACATCACACCACAAGCTATCTTGGGCCTAGCCCAGTTCTGATACATTTTCAAAGCAACATGCAATGTTATTATATTACAACCATTCATTCCAGCAATACTATTTGAGGTTGGCTGGCTGGCTGAGCTACTACTGACTGAGTGCGGGCTAACTAAGTTTTTACAAAAGGTGAATCAGAAACCTAACGCTACTACATTTGCATGGCGCTGCTAAAATAATCCAGGATCGTGAAAAAATAGAACTAGCCTATCTGGTACTTCACAGCAACCAAGCATGTAATCTGCTTAATGGAAAGATTTCTTCTCCAAGTCCCGCTTCTCCCTTAGCAATGACAGGCTGATGCAAAACATTTGAGCATTCAAAAGAGAACAAAAGGTATGTCATTGATAGAATACATAGTACTTTTAAAATAAAAGTAAAGATACACCAGTATATTATCATTCTACTTATTATTATTATTAACCAGATCATTCTACTTATCCAGAATATGGCTATTCATCAAAATTGGGAATTGAATTGGCACATATGACAAACTTAGCAGCAAACGAGCATGGAATGTTTCACATACACAACAAGGTTTAAAAACCATCATTCAAAGTTACAGCAGATCGAAGTTTCATTTGAGTATATGGAATAACATTCTTATTCAATCAATAGTACCTACTAAACTACCAGGTGCATGATTGAATTAAACAGACACTAGCTATTCATCTTGCCATCTGCTGTAACAGAGCAACTATGTCAAAGTTCATTATGTGTATGTCACATGATACATGCATCAGGCATAAGGACATCAAGCATCAGGCCCATATCCATTCAGCAAGACAGAGTACATACCTTTGTGTCGATGCAATGGATGGGGCTGCAGTTGAACATATGGTCCGCATCATCGTTGACGCTGGACGTCGCACGTACTTGTTTATTTAGAAGTATGCCATGAAAAATGTTACAGAAGCTAGTATTAGCATAAAGTAGAGCTTCTACTACAGTAACATATAAGCAGATAACCCAAGGTTCTCATTTTCTTATTTTTATTTGGGGCAGATTCCCACACAGTGGCCTATGATTGATGGGGTGTTCATGATATTACAAAGAGAAAGGAAAGAAACATAAATGTACTGGAATTCAAAGGCACCTCACTAGGTTGTTCCAAATCTGCAGTAGGCTTGTCGCCTCATTCACCACAAGTTGCTGCATGATTTCAAAATGGACCTCTCTATGAGAAAAAGGACGAATAGAGTACTGCCATTTATGTTATAAAAGGTGAGAAGGCATATGTTTCAATCCAGTTAGCTTAGTTACAAAACAGAACATATGTTTTGATAAAAATCAACAACAGCAAATCTTTTGTAGTACTACATGAGTTCAGACAACATATTGGATGCATGATGATATCAAGAGTCGCAGTGTGGCCTTCTCTTTAAGCAGACCGCATATCTAAATATTTTCCCATCAATTTTGCAGTTAATTCATTGAATACTGCACCTGTTCATTGACAGGGATGTAGATGTAAACTCGCAGTGCAAACAGAATGCCACAAGAGGGGAAAACGATTAGAGTG
Source organism: Triticum aestivum (assembly GCF_018294505.1). Classification (NCBI taxonomy): domain Eukaryota; kingdom Viridiplantae; phylum Streptophyta; class Magnoliopsida; order Poales; family Poaceae; genus Triticum; species Triticum aestivum. The sequence goes on from NC_057814.1 coordinate 561,471,151, forward strand.
AAAGATTTTTATTCCACTAAATTTCTACATCCATGTCAATTGTCCTCAAGTGCAACTTATCATGGAGATAACAAAAAAAAGCGTCTTCCTAATTTCCTTTCCACCCAAAGACACTTCAAGTACTGATATTGATGGGAAAAAATTAGGTCCAATGCAAAAGTCGTAACAGCTGCGTATACCTACCACACTATTTACAGTTCGGAATGACATTGACAGCACACAAAATCATTCATTATAGATGGCAATTGACACAACACCAGCACAACCAGATTGCACAGACGGAAGTAGCCATTGGATGATTGGGCAAGGCCATGCATACCGAGAGCAGCAGCGCGATCTCCAGGGCCTTGGCGTCCTTGAAGGTGACGTAGGCCGTCCTCCCCGGCGCCGCCGCCCTGTCACTGCAGCAGCAAGCCCAGAATCGCAATGCGGTTAGGCAGATGGGACACAAGTGGGGAAAAGGCGTCCATGGCCGCAGGGGAATTTGAACGGGGAAGGAAGGAAGGGAGTGGGTGCTCACGGCGTGATGTCGACGTGGTCGATTTCGCCGGAGAAGGAGAAGAACTCACGCACCTCCCGCTCCCTGGCCAGATCTGAGATGTTCCGCACGCGCACCGTCCTCGTCCCCCTCCTCCCCTCCTCCAACCCATAAGGCACACGGCCCGTCAGCGACCAACGGACTCAAAAAAGAAAAAACCACGCCACCGTAGCCGCCGCCGCACAGAAAAACAAGAGCGGAAAAAATCACTCACCTCCATGGCGCGGCGGCGGGAGAGAAAAAAAGACAGACGGGACGGGGGCGATTTTGTACTGGCGTGCGTGCGTCTATCTATCTCCGCGGCTGTGCTCGCTCTCGCCGCGACTTTTCTCTCGAGCAGTTCGCTCGCGTGCTTGCGTTGGTCACCGAGAAAAAAGGTGGCCCGGACGGTGCGGGGAGGGAGGGAGGACGGCGAGGTCGGCGGTGGGTGGGAGATCGGGAGGAGGTGGCGGCGGCGGGGAGATTGGGAGAAATGGGGGGAACTGATCTATGGGTGGAGCGATGGGAGGAGGCGGCGGCGGCGGCGGAGGAGGAGGGGTGCGATGGGGGGATCTGATCTAGGGTTTGGGCTGGGGGGGTGGGGTTATCTCTTTTTCTTTTTTTTCTGTAGATAGATGGATGGATGGATGTGGGATTGAGATATGGATGGATGGATGGGCGCCATGTCATCGATCCGTGGGAAGATATTTGATTGGTTTGGAAAATCAGTTATTTAAAATAGTTTCTAAGTACCAAAAATAGAGGGATTTTGTGAAGTAGCTATGAAATCTATTTTGCAAAAGGGCATCACACAAATTTTCACTCAAGTTAGACCACATTTTATGATGAGAACCAATTTGTATGCATTTCTGATCTTTCTATCAATTTTTAATCTTTTTTGAGTGCCCAAAATGAGTTTTTTATGAAGGACCTACCATATATTTATTGCAAAATTGGACCAAATCATTTTTATAAAGTATTAGGCCATATTTAATGTAAAATTAACCAAATGGTTGGGTGTCAAGAATTTTTATGCACCTCTCGTGAAAAAGACAAATTTCCGCCGATTCCATTGGAAGCGGGTCAAATTTCAACTGCAGCTGTCTCATAGTTTGTGCTTTATTTTTTCCAAAAATAATTTATAGGTACAAAAGTATTTGTTTAATCATAGAAACATCAAAAAAATTCAAGATTCAACAACTAGCTATGAACGGTCATGCCCGCCGTTTTGACCACATTTTGAAACGGGCATGAAAAAATCAAAAAAAATCAAAAAATTAGAAAACCTTCGCATTGTGTCATTATTTGTGACCAAGTTATCAGGAACAATAATAAACTTGTAATGTGATAATTATTTTTTTAAAGTGTTCTCACAAACGAGCTATCATGCGTGAAGATTCATGGCTTTCAAGCCAAATGATCAATCTTATGCCCACATTCATGGCATAGTTTGTTCAAATGATCTCATATTGTGCACAAGGGTGCATCTTGGAATTCCAAACAATGTTGTCTAAGTGAGTTTTTATTTTCTTTTCACAGAAAATTCATTTTCCATTTTTTGAGTGCCCGAAATAAATTTTTTTTGAAGGACCTACCATATATCTGTTGCAAAATTGGACCAAATCAATTTTATAAAATACTAGGCCATGTATAATGCACAATTGACAAAATGGTTGGTTGTCAAAAGTTTTTATACACCTCTAGTGAAAAAGACAAAATTCTGCCGATTCAGCTGGAAGCGGGTAAAATTTGAACTGCAGCTGCCTCATAGTTTGCTCTTTATTTTTTGCAAAAAAATCATTTCTAGGTACATAAGTATCTATTTAATCATAGAAACACTAGCTACGAATGGTCAGGCGCGCTGTTTTGACCGCATTTTGAAACGGGCATAAAAAATTCAAAAAAATCAAAAAATTGGAAAACCATCGCATTATGTCATTATATGTGGCCAATTCCCAGCAAAAATAACAAACTTGTGATACGGGAATTATTTAAAAAAGTGTTCTCAGAAACGAGCTATCACGTGTGGAGATCAATGGCTTTCAAGCCAAATGATCAATCTTATGGCCACAATCATTGCATAGTTTGTTCAAATGATCTCATATTGTGCAAAAGGGTGCATATTGGAATGGCAAACAATGTTGCCTAAGGAAGTTTTCATTTTCTTTGGACGAAAAAACCATTTTCCATTTTTCGAGTGCCCAAAAGGAGGTTTTTTTGTGAAGGACCTCCCAAATAATTGTTGCAAAATTGGACCAGATAATTTTTCTAAAATACTAGACCATATTTAATGCACAATTGACAAAAATGGTTGGGTGCAAAAAGTTTTGATCCACCTCTCGTGAAAAAGACAAACTTCCACCAATTCAGCTGGAAGCGGCTCATATTTGAACTGTAGCTGCCTTGTAGTTTGCTATTTATTTTTTCCAAAAATCATTTGTAGTTACATAAGTACCTATTTAATCAGAGAAACACCAAAAAAATTCCAACATTCAACCACTAGCTAGGAACGGTCATTCCCAACCTTTTGACCGCATTTTGAAATGGGCATAAAAAATTCAAAAAAATCAAAAAATTGGGAATCCTTCGCATTGTGTCATTATATGTGGCCAAGTTCCCAGGAAAAATAACAAACTTGCAATACGGCAATTATTTTAAAAAAAGTGTTCTCAGAAACGAGCTATCACGTGTGGATATCAATGGCTTTCAAGCCAAATGATCAATCTTATGGCCACATTCATGGCATAGTTTGTTCAACTGATCTCATATTGTGCACAAGGGTGCATATTGGAATGGAAAACAATGTCGCCTAAGGAAGTTTTCATTTTCTTTTGACGAAAAAACCATTTTCCATTTTTTGAGTGCCCAAAAGGAGGGTTTTTTTGTGAAGGACATCCCAAATAATTGTTGCAAAATTGAACCAAATCAATTTTATAAAATACTAGGACATATTTAATGCACAATTGACAAAATGGTTGGGTGTAAAAAGTTTTGATCCACCTCTCGTGAAAAAGACAAATTTCTGCCGATTCAGTTGGAAGCGGGTTAAATTTGAACTGCAGCTGCCTCATAGTTTGCTATTTATTTTCCAAAAATCATTTCTAGTTACATAAGTACCTATTTAATCATAAATACATGGTTTGGTGATGATACGTCGAGGTTTGGGCGGTAGCCGAGGGCCCCAACTCTAGAGCGCGTAAACTCGCATGCCCGCCGCGTGGTCACCGCGTGACCGTGGCGTTGCCATGTGTTCTGGGGGGCCTAGGCATGTCTAGTGGGTTGGGCACTCCCCAGGTAGGTGCTAGGAAGAAAATTACAACATAAGATTCTCACGAGGAGACCGATCGATGCTCAAACATGAATTAGCAGCCAAGTGTTTGATTAGCGGTACGAGAAATGTACATGGCTAATGGGCGTGAGTTTTAGCTGAGGATGATCAGTTACTAAGAAGACCGTCTTCACAAATTTTCAGCTCAAAAGGAGGAGCCTAGGTGGTACTTGCTTTGCAAAGTACCACACTAGACATAAATACGAATGTTGAAGCTGGGCTCAAAATAATGAATGTATTGAGCTGGCATTTGGTGGAGGATGGTTATTTGGGCATAGGAAAGCACCGTAGAAAATGGATACTATTTGGACATGCCAAAGTGGTACTTCCTTCACAAAGTGTTGTTCTGAACAGAATAGGAAAATGAATATTGTTGAATTATTTTTGAACTAGGCACGGAAGTTTTTTTACATATTTGACGAAGATATGACCCAAAGAATTTATGAGATTTTTTTGGGAATTTTGGGAATGACAGAAATATAGGTTGCTTCACAACCTGGGGCAAAAATTGCCACATGGACATGACACATAGGCAAAACTGATGAGGTGGCGCCTAGTCATAGCAACCCACCACAATTTACAAGGTTATGACCATCTATGTTGGTCGTGATCAGCTAGAAATAAGGCAGTGGACCAGTGCTATCTGCTTTATGACCATTTCGTGTATGGAAATTACGACCTTTCTGACCAAAATGGTCGTTATAGTTTAGGGTTTGGAGCCCCCGAACAGCTTTTGACCAATTGGTCTGAAATGGTCATAGATCTATGACTAATTCTTCCAGGGTCACTGACAGAAGGTCACTAGTTGACATATTTCTTTTAGTGAGTGTTGATTACATCTTGTAGTTGATTACTATATGGTTTATTTGCTTGAAGATTATATGTTCAGATCCATTATGCTAATTAATACTCCTCTGATCATGATCATGTTTATCATTTGTGAGTAGCTACCTTTGTTCTTGAGGTCAGGGGAGAAATCATGTTGCAAGTAATCATGTAAATTTGATATGTGTTCGATATTTTGATAGTATGTATGTTGTGATTCCCTTAGTGTTGTCATGTGAACATCGACTACATGACACTTCACCATATTTGGGCCTAAGGAATGCATTGTCGAGTAGCAATTAGATGATGGGTTGCGAGAGTGAGAGAAGCTTAAACCCCAGTTTATGCGTTATTCCGTAAGGGACCGATTGGATCCAAAAGTTTAATGCTATGGTTAGAATTTATTCTTAATACTTTTCTCGTAGTTGCGGATGCTTGCGTGAGGGTTAATCATAAGTAGGAGGTTCGTTCAAGTAAGAACAGCACCTAAGTACTGGTCTACCCACATATTAAATTATCAAAGTACCGAACACGAATTAAACCAACATGATGAAAGTGACTAGATGAAATTCCCGTGTACTCTCAAGAACGCTTTGCTTATCATAAGAGACCGTTTTGGCCTGTCCTTTTCCTCAAAAGGATTGGGCTCCCTTGCTGCAAGTTTGTTGCTACTATCTTTACTTGCTCGTTACAAATTATCTTGCTATCAAACTACTCTGCTACTTACAATTTCAGCACTTGCAGATATTTCCTTACTGAAAACTACTTGCCATTTCCTTCTGCTCCTCATTGGGTTCGACACTATTACTTATCGAAAAGAGCTACAATTTATCCCCTATACTTGTGGGTCATCAAGGCTAATTTCTGGCGCTGTTGTCGGGGAGTGAAACGCCTTTGGGAAGTGGAATTTGGTAAGGAAACATTTATATAGTGTGCTGAAATTTATTGTCACTTGTTACTATGGAAAACAATCCTTTGAGGGGTTTGTTCGGGGTATCTTCACCTCGACCGGAACCACAATTAGCTACCCCTTTCTGTCAAAAAAAAACAATTAGCTACCCCTCAACCTATTGCACCTACTGAAAATATTGAATATGAAATTCCTTCGGGTATGATAGAACAACTGCTAGCTAATCCTTATGCAGGAGATGGAACCGAACATCCTGATACGCACTTGATGTGGAAAAAATTTGTGGATTGTTTAAGCTTGCAGGTTTACCCAAGGATGAAGTTATGAAAATGGTTTTCCCTTTATCTTTGAAGGGAAAAGCATTGGTATGGTATAGGCTATGCGATGATATTGGATCTTGGAATTGGAATCGTTTGAAATTGGAGTTCCACCAAAAAAAATTATCCTATGCATCTAGTTCATCTGATCGGAATTATATATATAATTTTTGGCCTCGTGAAGGAGAAAGTATCGCTCTAGCTTGGGGGAGGCTTAAGTCAATGTTATATTCATGCCCCAATCATGAGCTCTCAAGAGAAATTATTTTTTGGAATTTTTATGCTCGGCTTTCTCGTACTGATCAAACCATGCTTGATACTTCTTGTGCTGGTTCTTTTATAAACAAGACTATTGAATTCTGGTGGGATCTTTTGGAAAGAATTAAACGCAACTCTGAAGATTGGGAAATCGACGAAGGTAAAGAGTCAGGTATTAAACTTAAGTATGATTGTGTTAAATCTTGTATGGATACCGATACTTTTCAAAAGTTTAGCACTAAATATGGACTTGACTCTGAGATAGTAGCCTCCTTTTGTGAATCATTTGCTACTCATGTTGAACTCCCTAAAGAGAAATGGTTTAAATATCACCCACCTATTAAATAAGAAATTAAAGAACTGGTACCAGTTAAAGAAGAAACTATACTTTATAATGTTGATCCAGTTGTTCCTTCTGCTTATATTGAGAAACCACCTTTCCCTCTTAGGATAAAGGAACATGCTAAAGTTTCAAGTGTGGTTAACAAAAGCTATATTAGAACACCAAAACCTGATGAAAAAATTAAAGTAGAACATAGTATTGCTATGGTTAAAGATCTCTTAAAAGAAGATATTGTGGCACCCCGGCTCAAAGCGACCGGTTTACCATGTATTGCCAGCCCAGAGACCATGTCTTCTGACAACACACCACATCTTTGTACAGAAAACAACCACTTTATTGATGCTAGCGGATCATGGTTTATATTACAACAGGTGTCGAGGCCAAGCGGCACACACGGTGCGGCTGAACAATATGTAGATTATTTAGTGAACATAAAAGGGGCCTCGATCATAACTACGCGACAGCGGAACAACGTCGTAGCGGAAACTCCATAGCACAGGGACACTGATGTGGACACGATCTAGACTCGAGCAGCACTCCTTTCCAACGAGATTTTCCTGAAATCTGGCATGACACGCCAGGTCAGTACATGGAATGTACTTGCAAGCTCCCAACAGGCATAATCATAATGACAAACAATATCATGATAATTAACCAATTAATGATGCAATAATGTTCCAACATGTTGTGATCATGCTCTTGCGAGAAAAGTCCCTCGGGACTAGCTTACCAACCGTGATCGTTCTTGGATCACAAATGTACCACCATGGTGGTCTTGACTAGAAGTATCTCGTGATCATTACAGCGATCACAACCACGACCAATACTTGGTCTCGAACATCTCTATGGCTTTCCACCATCATCATCAGTGCAAAGTTCATAACTTAGTGTGCAAAGTTTATTAAACGTTGACCCATGGTGTGACCTACTACGAGCGTGTCCGTAACCGTGGACTCGGCTATCGATAGATTATTACACTCCGTAGAGGTAGCACACTGTACCCACACCACGGAACCCATGGCCTCGTACTCCCATTCGGGTGGACCAACGACATTCCGACAAAACCCCTCCATTGCCATGACACTCTCCCGGCCACTCCGACACAATCCCCACTGGGCTAGTCCTGGGTGGCCCCGTGTCTACCAAAGACACAACGACCACCGTCGTGGCCAAAATGATCCCACAAGGGGACCCGGTACCATAATCTCAACAACGGGCACACAAGGTTATGTCTGCTTACCGGGCCAGGGTAAGCAAGCCCATAACCTTCCCTAGTTGGAGGCACCGACCAAAGGCATGACAACGGACCGAATCAAGGCCCCCCATAAGGCAAATGTGGTTGCACTGGGAAAAACTCGATTCAGTGGCACCATGACCCGACCAATGATATATTCAAGTTGAGTTATATTCAGTTTCAACTTAAAGTAAAAATAACCGGTGTCATAGTATGCCATGAAATGCAACACTAACATATGCATCACATATTAACAGAAATGACTGAGCCAACTATATTCACACTAAGCATAATCATCAACAACTTAAGCCACTTTTCTGGTTAGGTTACACCTCACTTTACACAGAATATTTTCTAGCAAATTTTATTATTTTACTCATGCAAGAAAATAACTTTAAGTAATTACTCATATGCATAACAATATTATTCTTTCATCACCACAAATAAATCCTAGTTTCTTTTACCAACTAAGTTAGTTTCAAACATTCTGTAACTCAAGCATATTAACTAAAACAAGCACTTAACAGAATAGAAATAACATAATAGTTATTTAAATGCATGGATTAAATCTTTCATTTAAGTAAGAAAATCATAAATATTGAAATGGCACCATGAAAATGTTGTTGTGGCTTGCCTTAGTGCAGATGAGGTTCACCAGCCTTCTGGTGATCCTCAAGACAAGCCTCACCCTCTGAAAATAATTTTAAACACAAGAAGAAATATCAAGAACCCTTCTGAAAATCACCAGAAAATCTAGACAACACAGAAAAATCTCATCTTCGCAAAGAACACAATGCAAAAAGAATCAATTCATTTGGACTTATGGTTGAAGAGTTATACATATTTGAAGCTCTCTAGAAATTAAATGAATTTGAATTTTAAGTAAAACAAACTGAGGGGGGGTGACGTCGAAGGCGTAAAGCCTCGGGGCACCACCACTCGTACCGCTTCGCGCGCGTATAGAGTGGCTACCTACCGGGCCCTGCTAGTCAGGTAAGGGGGAGGGGGAAAGAAACAGAGGGGGTCGCGGCTTCGCCGGAGCTCACGCTGGCGATGAGGGCTCCTTGGCCAAAACGAGAGGGAGGGATCGAGAGAGGGGATGGAGGCGCACCTGCCCATACCCGTAGCATGGCTAGGGGTGGTCGGACGGCGTCGGAATCGACCTCGCAAGCGGAGGCAGAGAGTGGTGGTCGCCGGAGACGAGGACGACGGCGAACAGCGGCCACTCCAGGGGCTCCAAGTGGATGGAACGGCTTCACCGAAGAGTGGCGGAGGCCCTGGAAGGGCCGCCCAGGCCTGGGAGGGGCTGGAGCTACCATGAAGACCCGAGGCGATCGCCGGCGAGCTCGAGCTCGGGGACGGCGGCCCGCGGCCTGCCCAGCCGGGCTACGGCTATCTACGAGTTTGTGGAGTGTGTGGGAGTGGTGGATGGTGCTCGAGAAGGCTGGGGGTGGCTCCATTGATAGGCGAGCCGAGAGGGGGGTTCAGGGCTCCGCCGTTGACACCTGGACATGGCGCCCGGCGACGAGCGGCGTCCGTGAGAGGGGGAGAAGGCGACACAACTCACGCGGGGACTATGGGCGGACGGAGACGAGCACAGGATCAAGAGGAAGGCGACGAGCACAGTGCACACCGCACTACTACGTCGGCCAGACCATGTCCGTGCTCGCTGCGGCAAGCTCCGGCGTCAGTGAGTGCCAGGGGGAGTTAATGGAGTTGAGACAAAGATGGTGGCGAAGTTTGGCGCGCTACGGCAGTCAGGGAAGCGAGCACGCGCGAAACAGAGCGCTCGGCGGCACTCCGAGCGCGTCGACACGCATGCCAACACCCCTGGACGAACGCGGTCACCGCATGGACTATGACATCAGGCCGACCAACGTCCAAAGATCATGTCTGGCTTGTTGTTCGTGGTAGATTGAGAGGTTACCACGCTTTGGTTTGGTTCCAGGTGCAGTAGAAAAGATTTCACACGTTTGGTAAGTTTCTGATCAGTAACTTTGAGAGGTTACTGAGGTCAAATGGCTGGGAGTTGGAGGCTAGCAATCATCTACTAAGGTGATGATGCACAAGAAAAATCAGGCACAATGGAGCTAGTAAAATGGTAGTTGGTGTAGAAACCACCATTTGTGTCCAGAACAGAAAATAATTTCTGTAGCAAAAATATTTCAAAAAGTGGTGTAATATTTTTGCTCAGGAAGGTGCCCTAGGGTTCAAAGAATATTTGTGAATTTTGCCAGATTTTTGTGGTCAGGAAAAATTGGGGTTGCTTTGGAGCACAATGAACTAGCTAGGGTTTTGGAGAGGAAAATGAATATTTTTCATTAAAGAAAAACATTCCAAATATTATTATGGGTAGAATCAGGGAGGGAATGATGGTTAGGGAAGGAAATGATGCACTTGGGTGAAAGCCAAGGGTACCCAAGTGTTTAAGTCCATATGAAAAGATTCAAAAACTCCAACTTTCAAAATCAATCAGGCAAATAAAGGAGGGCAAAAACCAGGCTGTCACAAACCTCCCCCACTTAGAATGAATCTCGTCCTCGAGATTCGGTTGCTTGGAAAAACCATTATGGATAATGTGCCCTTAGAAATTCTTCCCGTTCCCACGTTGATTCTGACTCTGTGTGATGCTCCCAGTGAACTTTGTAACACTTCCTCACTTTACTGCGAGTGACTCTTTCCATCTGATCCAAAATTTTAATTGGTCTTTCTTCATATGTTAAATCCCTTGCCAACTCTATCTCAGTCATAGCAGTCTTTTTCTCAGGCGGTGATATGCATCATCTTAACTGGGAAACATGAAACACGTTGTGCACGTCCGACAATTCAGGGGGTAGTTCCAACTGATATGCAACAGAGCCCACTCAGGACATGACTGGAAATGGACCAATAAATCTAGGTGCCAACTTTCCACGAGTCTGAAATCTCTTAACTCCTTTCATAGGAGTGACTCGGAGGTATACGTGTTCTCCGGGTTCAAAACTAACTTGTCGGTGCTTTGCATCATAATAACTCTTCTGTCGAGATTTGGCCAATTGCAATCTGTCTCTGATCTCCTTAACTTGTTTCTCAGCTTCCATCATGAGATCTGTTCCGAAGAAATGACTGTTTCTAGCTTGAGACCAATTTAAAGGAGTGCGGCACTTACTGTTGGGGAACGTAGCAGAAATTCAAAATTTTCTACGCAACACCAAGATCAATCTATGGAGTAATCTAGCAACGAGGGGAAGGGGAGTGAATCTACATACCCTTGTAGATCGCGATGCGGAAGCGTTGCAAGAACGCGGATGAGGGAGTCGTACTCGTAGCGATTCAGATCGCGGTTGATTCCGATCTAAGCACCGAAAGAACGGTGCCTCCGCGTTCAACACACGTGCAGCCCGGTGACGTCTCCCACGCCTTGATCCAGCAAGGAGAGAGGGAGAGGTTGGGGAAGACTCCATCCAGCAGCAACACGACGGCATGGTGGTGGTGGAGGAGCGTGGCAATCCCGCAGGGCTTCGCCAAGCACCGCGGGAGAGGAGGAGGAAGAAGAGGGGTAGGGCTGCGCCAAAAAGGAGACGTTCTCATCTCTATGGCAGCCCCAAAACCTCAATATATATAGGGGAGGGGGAGGGCTGCGCCCCCATCTAGGGTTTCCCCCCTCAAGGGGTGCGGCCAGCCCTAGATGGGGCTTGGGGGGCAGCCAAAGGGGGGAGGAGTGCCTCCCAAGTCAAGTGGAGGCCCTCCCCCTTAGGGTTTCCCCTCTCCCATGCGCATGGGCCTTGGGGGGGCTGGAGCCCCTGGCCCATTAAGGCTAGGGCGCCCCCTTACAGCCCATGCTGCTGTATTGGACGTGGTGGAACATTTTCCCGACCTCCGGACCCCTCCGGAATCCTCCGGAACCTTCTGGAAGCTTCCCGGTACAATACCGAAAAAACCCGAACTTTTCCCGGAACCCGAACAACAACTTTCCATATATAAATCTTTACCTCCGGACCATTCCGGAACTCCTCGTGACGTCCGGGATCTCATTCGGGACTCCGAACAACATTCGGTAACCACGTACATGCTTTCCCTATAACCCTTGCGTCATCGAACCTTAAGTGTGTAGACCCTACGGGTTCGGGAACCATGCAGACATGACCGAGACGTTCTCCGGTCAATAACCAACAGCGGGATCTGGATACCCATGTTGTCTCCCACATGTTCCACGATGATCTCATCGGATGAACCACGATGTCAGGGATTCAATCAATCCCGTATGCAATTCCCTTTGTCCATCGGTATGTTACTTGCCCGAGATTCGATCGTCGGTATCCCTATACCTTGTTCAATCTCGTTACCGGCAAGTCTCTTTACTCGTTCCGTAACTCACATCATCCCGTGATCAACTCCTTGGTCACACTGTGCACATTATGATGATGTCCTACCGAGTGGGCCCAGAGATACCTCTCCGTTTACACGGAGTGACAAATCCCAGTCTCGATTCGTGCCAACCCAACAGACACTTTCGGAGATACCCGTAGTGCACCTTTATAGCCACCCAGTTACGTTGTGACGTTTGGTACACCCAAAGCATTCCTACGGTATCCGGGAGTTGCACAATCTCATGGTCTAAGGAAGTGATACTTGACATTAGAAAAGCTCTGAGCAAACGAACTACACGATCTTGTGCTAGGCTTAGGATTGGGTCTTGTCCATCAAATCATTCTCCTAATGATGTGATCCCGTTATCAACGACATCCAATGTCCATGGTCAGGAAACCGTAACCATCTATTGATCAACGAGCTAGTCTCCTAGAGGCTTACTAGGGACATGGTGTTGTCTATGTATCCACACATGTATCTGAGTTTCCTATCAATACAATTCTAGCATTGATATTAAACGATTATCATGAACAAGGAAATATAATAATAACCTATTTATTATTGCCTCTAGGGCATATTTCCAACAGTCTCCCACTTGCACTAGAGTCAATAATCTAGTTCACATCACCATGTGATTAACACTGACAGGTCACATCACCATGTGACCAACACCCAAGAGTTTACTAGAGTCAACAATCTAGTTCACATCTCTATGTGATTAACACTCAATGAGTTCTGGTTTGATCATGTTATGCTTGTGAGAGAGGTTATTTAGTCAACGGGTCTGAACCTTTCAGATCCGTGTGTGCTTTACGAATATCTATGTCATCTTGTGGATGCTACCACGCGCTATTTGGAGCCATTTCAAATAATTGCTCTACTATACGAATCCGGTTTACTACTCAGAGTCATCCGGATTAGTGTCAAAGTTCGCATCGACGTAACCCTTTACGACGAACTCCTTTTCACCTCCATAATTGAGAAAATTCCTTAGTCCACTAGGTACCAAGGATAAGTTCGACCGCTGTCATGTGATCCATTCCCGGATCACTATTGTACCCCTTGACCAACTCATGGCAAGGCACACTTCATGTGCGGTACACAGCATAGCATACTGTAGAGCCTACGTCTAAAGCATAGGGGACGACCTTCGTCCTTTCTCTCTCTTCTGCTGTGGTCAGGTCTTGAGTCTTACTCAATACTCACACCTTGTAACACAGCCAAGAACTCCTTCTTTGCTGATCTATTTTGAACTCTTTCAAAATCATGTCAAGGTGTGCGTTCTTTTGAAAGTATCATCAGGCGTCTTGATCTATCTCTATAGATCTTGATGCCCAATATGTAAGCAGCTTTATCCAGGTCTTCCTTTGAAAAACTCCTTTCAAACAACCCTTTATGCTTTCCAGAAATTTTTACATCATTTCGGATCAACAATATGTCATTCACATATACTTATCAGAAATATTGTATCGCTCCCACTCACTTTATTGTAAATACAAGTTTCTAACAAACTTTGTATAAACCCAAAAACTTTGATCACCCCATCAAAGCGTATATTCTGACTCCGAGATGCTTGCTCTAATCCATGGAAGGATCGCTGGAGCTAGCATACCTTTTAGCATCCTTAGGATCGACAAAACCTTTCTGATTGTATCACATACAACCTTTCCTTACGAAAACTGGTAAGGAAACTTGTTTTGACATCCATCTGCCAGATTTCATAAATGCAACTAATGCTAACATGATTCCGACGGACTTAAGCATCGCTACGGATGAGAAAATCTCATCGTAGTCAACTCCTTGAACTTGTGGAAATACTCTTTGCCACAAGTCGAGCTTCATAGACGGTAACATTACCGTCCACGTCCGTCTTCTTCTCAAAGATCCATTTATCTCGGATTTCATGGCTCTTAACCATTTGTCGGAATATGGGCCCGCCATCGCTTCTCCATAGCTCGTAGGTTCATTGTTGTCTAGCAACATGACTTCCAAGACAGGATCACGCATTACTCTGAAGTAGTGCGCATCCTCGTCGTCCTACGAGGTTTGGTAGTGACTTGATCCGAAGTTTCATGATCACTATCATAAGCTTCCACTTCAATTGGTGTAGGTGCCACAGGAACAACTTCCTGTGCCCTGCTACATACTAGTTGAAGCGACGGTTCAATAACCTTATCAAGTCTCCACCATCCTCCCACTCAATTCTTTCGAGAGAAACTTTTCCTCGAGAAAGGACTTGTTTCTAGAAGCAATTACTTTTGCTTCCAGATCTGAAATAGGAGGTATACCCAACTGTTTTGGGTTTTCTATGAAGATGTATTTATCCGCTTTGGGTTCGAGCTTATCAGCTTGAAACTTTTTCACATAAGCATCGCAACCCCAAACTTTTAAGAAAACGACAACTTAGGTTTCTCTAAACTGTGTCGTCTCAACGGAATTGCGTGGTGCCCCTTTTAAAGTGAATGCGGTTGTCTCTAATGCCTAACCCATAAACGATAGTGGTAATTTGATAAGAAACATCATGGTATGCACCATATCCAATAGGGTGCAGTTATGATGTTCGGACACACCATCACACTATGGTGTTCCAGGCGGTATTAATTGTGCAACACTTTCCACAATGTCTTAATTGTGTGCCAAACTCGTAACTCAGATATCTCTATGATCATATCATAGACATTTTATCCTCTTGTCACGACAATCTTCAACTTCACTCTGAAATTACTTGAACCTTTCAATAATTCAGACTTGTGTTTCATCAAGTAAATATTCTCAGCATCTACTCAAATCATCTGTGAAGTAAGAACATAATGATATCCACTGCATGCCTCAGCACTCATTGGACTGCATACATCAAAATGTATTACTTCCAATAAGTTGCTCTCTTGTTCCATCTTACTGAAAACGAGGACTTTCAGTCATCTCGCCCATGTGGTATGATTTGCATGTCTCAAGTGATTCGAAATCAAGTGAGTCCAAATGATCCATCTGCATGGAGTTTCTTCATGCATATATACCAATAGACATGGTTCGCATGTCTCAATCTTTTCAAAAACGATTGAGTCCAAAGATCCATCTACATGGAGCTTCTTCATGCGTTCTATACCAATATGACTCAAATTGCAGTGCCACAAGTATCTAGAACTATCATTACTATTTTACATCTTTTGGCACGAACATGTGTATCACTACAATCGAGATTCATTTTAGGTGCAAGACCATTGAAAGTATTATTCAAATAAGCAGAGTAACCATTATTCTCCTTAAATGAATAACTGTATTGCGATAAACATAATCCAATCATGCTCAACGCAAACACCAAATCTCGATGGTAGAGGGAGCATGCGATGCTTGATCACATCAACCTTGGAAACATTTCCAACACATATCGTCATCTCACCTTTAGCTAGTCTCCGTTTATTCCGCAACTTTTATTTCGAGTTACTAACACTTAGCAACCGAACCGGTATCTAATACCCTGGTGCTGCTAGGAGTACTAGTAAAGTACACATTCATATAATGTATATCCAATATACTTCTGTCGACCTTGCCTGCCTTCTCATCTACCAAGTATCTAGGGTAGTTCCGCTTCAGTCACCGTTCCCCTTATTACAGAAGCACTTAGTCTCGGGTTTGGGTTCAACCTTGGGATTCTTCACTAGAGAAGCAAACGATTTGCTGTTTCATGAAGTGTCCCTTTTTGCCCTTGCCCTTCTAGAAACTAGTGGTTTTATCAACCATCAACAATTGATGCTCCTTCTTGATTTCTACTCTCGCGGTGTCAAACATCGCGAATAGCTCAAGGATCATCATAACTATCCCTGATATGTTATAGTTCATCACGAAGCTCTACTAGCTTGGTGGCAGTGACTATGGAGAACCATCACTGTCTCATCTGGGAGATTAACTCCCACTCGATTCAAGCGATTGTGGTACTCAGACAATCTGAGCACATGCTCAACGATTGAGCTTTTCTCCCTTAGTTTGCAGGCTTAAGAAACTTGTCAGAGGTCTCATACTTCTTGACGTGGGCACTAGTCTGAAATCCCAATTTCAGTCTTCGGAACATCTCACATGTTCTGTGACGTTTCAAAAACGTCTTTGGTGCCACAATTCTAAACCATACTGAACTATCACGTAGTCATCAAAACGTGTATGTCAGATGTTTCGTAATATCTACAGACGACGCTGAGGTTCAGCACACCGAGCGGTGCATTAAGGACATAAGCCTTCTGTGCAGCAATGAGGACAATCCTCAGTTTACGGACCCAGTCCGCATAATTGCTACTAGCAACTTTCAACTAAATTTTCTCTAGGAACATATCTTAACCAGTAGAACTAAAGCGCAATGACATAATTTGTAAAGACCTTTTGACTATGTTCATGATAATTGAGTTCATCTGATTAATGAACTCCCACTCAAATAGACATCCCTCTAGTCATCTAAGTGATACATGATCCAAGTCAAACTAGGCCGTGTCCGATCATCACGTGAGACGGACTAGTCATCATTGGTGAACATCTCCATGTTGATCGTATCTACTATACGACTCATGTTCGACCTTTCGGTCTCTTGTGTTCCGAGGCCATGTCTGTACATGCTAGGCTCGTCAAGTCAACCTAAGTGTATTGCGTGTGTGCCGAGGCCATGTCTGTACATGCTAGGCTCGTCAACACCCGTTGTATTCGAACGTAAGAATCTATCACACCCGATCATCACGTGGTGCTTCGAAACGACGAACCTTCGCAACGGTGCACAGTTAGGGTGAACACTTTCTTGAAATTATTATAAGGGATCATCCTACTTGCTACCGTCGTTCTAAGCAAATAAGATGCAAAAACATGATAAACATCACATGCAATAAAATAGTGACATGATATGGCCAATATCATTTTGCTCCTTTGATCTCCATCTTCGGGGCACCATGATCATCTTTGTCACCGGCATGACACCATGATCTCCATCATCATGATCTCCATCATTGTGTCTTCATGAAGTTGTCACGCCAATGATTACTTCTACTTCTATGGCTAACGCGCTTAGCAATAAAGTAAAGTAATTTACATGGCGTTATTCAATGACACGCAGGTCATACAAAAATAAAGACAACTCCTATGGCTCCTGCCGGTTGTCATACTCATCGACATGCAAGTCGTGATTCCTATTACAAGAATATGATCAATCTCATACATCATATATATCATTCATCACATCTTCTGGCCATATCACATCACATAGCACTTGCTGCAAAAACAAGTTAGACGTCCTCTAATTGTTGTTGCAAGTTTTTACGTGGTTTGTAGGTTTCTAGCAAGAACGTTTCTTACCTACGTATGACCACAACGTGATTTGCCAATTTCTATTTACCCTTCATAAGGACCCTTTTCATCGAATCCGTTCCGACTAAAGTAGGAGAGACAGACACCCGCTAGCCACCTTATGCATCTAGTGCATGTCAGTCGGTGGAACCTGTCTCACGTAAGAGTACGTGTAAGGTCGGTCCGGGCCGCTTCATCCCACAATGCCGCCGAAACAAGATAAGACTAGTAGCGGCAAGAAGAATTGACAACATCGACGCCCACAACTACTTTGTGTTCTACTCGTGCATAGAAACTACGCATAGACCTAGCTCATGATGCCACTGTTGGGGAACGTAGCAGAAATTCAAAATTTTCTACGCAACACCAAGATCAATCTATGGAGTAATCTAGCAACGAGGGGAAGGGGAGTGAATCTACATACCCTTGTAGATCGCGATGCGGAAGCGTTGCAAGAACGCGGATGAGGGAGTCGTACTCGTAGCGATTCAGATCGCGGTTGATTCCGATCTAAGCACCGAAAGAACGGTGCCTCCGCGTTCAACACACGTGCAGCCCGGTGACGTCTCCCATGCCTTGATCCAGCAAGGAGAGAGGGAGAGGTTGGGGAAGACTCCATCCAGCAGCAACACGACGGCATGGTGGTGGTGGAGGAGCGTGGCAATCCCGCAGGGCTTCGCCAAGCACCGCGGGAGAGGAGGAGGAAGAAGAGGGGTAGGGCTGCGCCAAAAAGGAGATGTTCTCATCTCTATGGCAGCCCCAAAACCTCAATATATATAGGGGAGGGGGAGGGCTGCGCCCCCATCTAGGGTTTCCCCCCTCAAGGGGTGCGGCCAGCCCTAGATGGGGCTTGGGGGGGCGGCCAAAGGGGGGAGGAGTGCCTCCCAAGTCAAGTGGAGGCCCTCCCCCTTAGGGTTTCCCCTCTCCCATGCGCATGGGCCTTGGGGGGGCTGGAGCCCCTGGCCCATTAAGGCTAGGGCGCCCCCTTACAGCCCATGCTGCTGTATTGGACGTGGTGGAACATTTTCCGGACCTCCGGACCCCTCCGGAATCCTCCGGAACCTTCTGGAAGCTTCCCGGTACAATACCGAAAAAACCCGAACTTTTCCCGGAACCCGAACAACAACTTTCCATATATAAATCTTTACCTCCGGACCATTCCGGAACTCCTCGTGACGTCCGGGATCTCATCCGGGACTCCGAACAACATTCGGTAACCACGTACATGCTTTCCCTATAACCCTTGCGTCATCGAACCTTAAGTGTGTAGACCCTACGGGTTCGGGAACCATGCAGACATGACCGAGACGTTCTCCGGTCAATAACCAACAGCGGGATCTGGATACCCATGTTGGCTCCCACATGTTCCACGATGATCTCATCGGATGAACCACGATGTCAGGGATTCAATCAATCCCGTATGCAATTCCCTTTGTCCATCGGTATGTTACTTGCCCGAGATTCGATCGTCGGTATCCCTATACCTTGTTCAATCTCGTTACCGGCAAGTCTCTTTACTCGTTCCGTAACTCACATCATCCCGTGATCAACTCATTGGTCACACTGTGCACATTATGATGATGTCCTACCGAGTGGGCCCAGAGATACCTCTCCGTTTACACGGAGTGACAAATCCCAGTCTCGATTCGTGCCAACCCAACAGACACTTTCGGAGATACCCGTAGTGCACCTTTATAGCCACCCAGTTACGTTGTGACGTTTGGTACACCCAAAGCATTCCTACGGTATCCGGGAGTTGCAAAATCTCATGGTCTAAGGAAGTGATACTTGACATTAGAAAAGCTCTGAGCAAACGAACTACACGATCTTGTGCTAGGCTTAGGATTGGGTCTTGTCCATCAAATCATTCTCCTAATGATGTGATCCCGTTATCAACGACATCCAATGTCCATGGTCAGGAAACCGTAACCATCTATTGATCAACGAGCTAGTCTCCTAGAGGCTTACTAGGGACATGGTGTTGTCTATGTATCCACACATGTATCTGAGTTTCCTATCAATACAATTCTAGCATTGATAATAAACGATTATCATGAACAAGGAAATATAATAATAACCTATTTATTATTGCCTCTAGGGCATATTTCCAACACTTACGGCCATACAAAGCTTCATACGGTGACATTTTTAGACTGGTCGGCATACGATAAGCAGTCTTCCCATTTGGACCCTTGGGCCAAAACACAGGCTCGCACCATATCTTCGAGTATTTGGTTTACCCGCTTTGTCTGCCCATCAGTCCAAGGATGATAAGCGGTACTGTAATTCAGTGCTGTCCCCAAGGCTTGATGGAGACGTGACCAAAAAGCGGAGGTAAACAGGGACCCTCGGTCAGAAGTGATGGTTCGAGGTACTCCATGCAGACTGACTATCCTGGATACATACAGCTGCGCGAGTTGGTCTGCTCGATATGTGGTTCTGATCGGGATAAAGTGAGCAACCTTGGTTAAGGTGTCCACTATGACCCATATTGCATCATTGCCTCGCGGAGTCCTGGGCAGTCCTGTGATGAAATCCATGCAGACATCATCCCATTTCCATTGGGAGACTAGCAGTGGTTGGAGAAGTCCGGCTGGCTTCTGATGCTCTACCTTTACCTTGTTGCATATGTCGCAACATGCCACACAATAGGCAATGTCTTTCTTCATTCCATCCCACCAAAATATTTGTCGGAGGTCTTCATACATTTTTGTACCTCCCGGGTGAATGGAATACAAAGATTCGTGTGCTTCAGACAGGATTTTCTGCTTTAAATCTGCTTGATTTGGCACACAAATTCTTCCACGGAACTGGAGGGTACCGAATTTATCCTTTGAGAAATCGAGAGTCTGTCCTGCCATCATGCTCGTGACACGTTTCCGTCGATCGATTTCAGCTGGCTGGGCCTTGCGGATTTCTTCCTCAAGTGTGGGGGTAACTTCCAAAATATTAGTGAGGCCAGCACCGACTACAACCAGGTTGAGCTGAGCGATCTCCTCTTGAAGTTCGGGAGGAAAGGATTTCAATATGACATTTAGGTTGACAGGCTTTCGACTGAGTGCATCGGTAACCACGTTGGCCTTACCCGGGTGGTAATTTATTCCAAGATCATAATCCTTGACCAACTCAAGCCATCTTCGCTGATGGAGATTTAAATCCGGCTGAGTAAATATATACTTGAGACTTTTGTGATCGGTAAAAATTTGGCACCTCTTCCCAATGAGGTAGTGTCTCCAAATTTTTAGAGCATGAACCACCGCGGCCAATTCCAAATCATGAGTAGGATAATTTCCTTCGTGGGGTCGTAGCTGTCGCGATGAATATGCTACTACCTTGTCGTCTTGCATGAGTACGCATCCAAGTCCTTGTCTGGAGGCGTCACAGTATACATCAAAACTGCGGTAGATATCCGGAAGAGTTAATACATGTGCAGTCGTCAGCCGTATCTTTAGCTCGTTGAAACTTCTCTCACAGTCCTTAGTCCATTCAAACTTCTTATCATTTTTGAGCAGCTCTGTCATGGGTTTAGCAATCTTGGAAAATCCTTCAATGAAACAACGATAATATCCAGCTAATCCAAGGAAACTTCGGATCTGTGTTACGGTCGTGGGTGGCAACCAATCGAGCACATCCTTTACTTTGCTCGGGTCCACGGCTATACCTTCGGCGGATAGCACATGTCCGAGAAACCCCACTTGCTTGAGCCAAAACTCGCATTTACTGAATTTGGCGTATAGCTGATGGTCGCAGAGTCGTTGTAGTACTGCTCGGAGGTGATCCTTGTGATCTTCTTCACCCTTGCAGTAAATGAGTATGTCATTGATGAAGACTACCACGAACTTATCAATGAAGTCCATGACCACTTTGTTCATCATATGCCTGAAGAAGGCGGGAGCATTGGTGAGACCAAAGGACATAACTGTATATTCATAAAGACCGTACCGAGTAGTGAATGTGGTCTTAGGAATATCTTCCTTTTTAACCTTGAGCTGATGATATCCGGTCCGTAAATCAATTTTAGAGAATACCTTGGCCCCACTGAGCTGATCAAACAGATCATCAATCCTTTGCAGCGGATATTTATTTTTGATGGTGACCTCATTCAGCTGTCGGTAATCCACACACATGCAGAGACTGCCATCCTTTTTGTGCACGAAAATAGCAGGTGACCCCCATGGTGAAGAGCTGGGACGGATATATCCTTTCTGGAGCAATTCATCAAGCTGCTTCTTTAGCTCCACTAATTCTGATGAGGGCATTCGGTAATACTTCTTGTATAATGGTGCGGTTCCGGGGACAAGATCTATTGCAAACTCAAGCTCTCGATCTGGCGGCATGCCCGACAGCTCTTCTAGAAATACATCAGGAAACTCACTGACCACAGGAATTGATTCCAGTTCGGCCACAGCGGTGAAGACCATCTCTTTCTTGGGTATGCTTCTGCGAGCATAGAAATTGGTAGTCTGCCCATTCTGACTGGTCAAAGTGACTTCTCGGGTCGCGCAGTTTATGCAAACTTGATATTGGGTCAACCAATTCATACCCAATATAACATCCAACTTGTCGGACTCAAGAATTATCAAAGAAGTTGGAAAACCGACTCCGTTGATATTGATTTCCAGATTGCGGCAAACCAGATTGCTCTTGATTAAAATCCCGGGGTTTGTACCAGCATATTTTTGCCCAAAATCGAACAAGGAAATTTGTTTTGGGCAACAAAACTCCGAGAAATAAAAGAGTGGGAAGCCCCAGAGTCAAATAAAATTACTGCGGGTATGTTATTAACAGAAAACGTACCAATGACGACTTCGGGGTTCTCTTGGGCTTCATCGGCGGAGAGGTGGTGCACGTACCCAGTAAAGTTTTGCTGGGTCGGACATGACTCCATATAGTTGACTGGTGGCCTAAATAGAGCATTTGCCTTGGTGTTCTTGGGGCACTGTCTGGCATAATGTCCATTTTGCCCACAACTGAAGCAAGAATTGTTGCGCTGACGCTCCGCGTGCACTGGGTGGGTCACGACATTCTTGACTTGGGTGGTGGTCTTGTTAACATTCTGTTGCCAATTGGGCTTGTATTCCACCTGAGTGTGCTGCCAGGTACGAGCCTTTTGCACTGATTGTCCATCCTTCTTTGGCTCAAATTTGTGCTTGTGGTCGTTGTTAGCAGGCTTATTATCTGATACAAGCTTGTGCTCCCTTTCAGCAATGAAAGCCTTGTTCACCAGAGTTTGGAAATCTGGGAAATCAAACATACTGAGAGTACACCGGAGTTGTGGATTTAATCCACCAAGAAATCTGTCAATCTTTCTTTCTTAAGTGGCCACATCATAAAGGGAGTAACGGGCCAGATGATTGAATTGTTGCAAATATTCCCCCACAGACTGATTTCCTTGGATGAGTGCGATAAATTCTCACTGCTTAGTCTTCATAATTCCAGTAGGGATATGATATTTCCGGAACCGATCCTTGAATTTTGACCAGGTGATTTCTTCATCAGCAGGCCACATGGCTTTTGCGTTGTCCCACCATATGGCAGCAGCGCCTTCAAGATAATGAGTTGCCAATGGAACTTTATCATTTTCTTCAGTACGAGCAATCTCAAGCTTTTTCTCAATGGTACGCAACCAATCATCTGCATCCAATGGATCAACAACCTGACTGAAACTGGGGGGCTGGGTCCTCTGAAAATCTGATAGCTTGGAGTAATGACCGTTCTAATTTCCATTCTGTCCAACCATAGCTTGCGCACTTCTTAATACTTCAATCAGATGATTGTTCCTTCTTTCCTCAAACATACGCAGCTTGGAGGACGGATTTGGCGGTGGAGGCGGTGGCGGAACGTACGGCTCGGGGGAGTGTCCTGCCTGTCATGCGGAACGACGAACAGGGGTACCCTCGCGAACTTTGCTACTGCTGCCTCCCCGCGGCATCCTATTATGATTTTTCCCAAGGAAACGCAACCGAGATGAGAAACATTCAAAATAAATTGGCGAAAAGCCAGTGACAAAAGCCCGAGAAAACCGAAACGACGAAGAAAACACGGCGAATAAATTTGAGTTCCAACATAATTATACATAGACTCATACATCAAAGATAACCAACATGCCAGGTTCAACTACTCTCATACAGGCAACGAAACATCATGAATCATACTACTACCTCCGGACATCATCCCAACGGCTGCTGATACTCAAAGACACTACTGCTCTGTTGGTGCCGCGGGGTCCTCTCCTGAAGCGGACTTGGATCCTGAACTGACGACATTAACGGAGACCTCCGGGTTAAAGGTAACACGATGGCGCTGCCTAGAAGGCTCTCCCTCAGGGGCAGGGGTAGGGTGAAGCATCGGGGCCACAGGAGTAGTGAGAAGTGAAACCCACTCAGCTGGAGCACTGAGAGGATTTACGGTCAAGGCGCCCGAGCTACTCGGAGGAGTAACCGGTGAAACAGGGGAGTTAGAACTGGCTGGAATATAAGGAGTAAATCCCAGAGAGGATGGAGCAGTGACATATCTATTCGAGGCTAAAGCAGTACGAGCACGAGTCAGCTCTCGAGCCAGCTCGTGGATCATCAGATAGCTAGCAGTGATATAACGAGCAAGGTGGCTAGCAACACTATCAGACTCCGGATCAATGACAGGGAAACGGACACGACCATTGTCGTGAAGAGAATGATAGTAGTAGAAACCTGGGTGGTTCTGCATCCGGACCTCGTTGTAGTGAAGCTCGACAAGGACCTTGAATGCAGGAAACTGGACAGCCTGACAAGCGGTAGAAGCGTAACCGCTCCGAGAGGTACGAGTGTAAGTGCTGGAATCAGAATTCGCAGAGTAACCACGACGTGATACTCATACACTGAATCTGCTAGATGCTCCTGGTACACCCGATAGACTGGGTCGTCACCGAGAGGATATAGCCGACGCCACACATTGTGAAGGAGGTGCGGTGACGTTTATGGCATCAGCTCCAATTGGCACGGATACGACATCGGAGCCATCTACACTCACAACCATTAGTAGGTTAGCACAAAAATTAGAACAAGTGCATGCAATGCAACAACCAGCTATAAATGCTACCGGCACTCAACTTAGACTCGTATCTAACGCCCAGTTAACACGTCGAAGTCTAGCATGGCCTACAGTCAGCGCGGTTCTGATACCAAGCGTTGTGGCACCCCGGCTCAGAGCGACCGGTTTACCATGTATTGCCAGCCCAGAGACCATGTCTTCTGGCAACACACAACATCTTGGTACAGAAAACAACCGCTTTATTCATGCTAACGGATCATGGTTTATATTACAACAGGTGTCGAGGCTAAGCGGCACACACGGTGCGGCTGAACAATATGTACAATATTTAGTGAACATAAAAGGGGCCTCGATCATAACTACGCGGCAGCGGAACAACGTTGTAGCGGAAACTCCATAGCACAGGGACACCGATGTGGACACGATCTAGACTCGAGCAGCACTCCTTTCCAATGAGATTTTCCTGAAATCTGGCATGACACGCCAGGTCAGTACATGGAATGTACTTGCAAGCTCACAACAGGCATAATCATAATGACAAACAATATCATGATAATTAACCAATTAATGATGCAAAAATGTTCCAACATGCTGTGATCATGCTCTTGCGAGAAAAGTCCCTCGGGACTAGCTTACCAACCGTGATTGTTCTTGGATCACAAACGTACCACCATCGTGGTCTTGACTAGAAGTATCTCGTGATCATTACGACGATCACAACCATGACCAATACTTGCTCTCGAACATCTCGATGGCTTTCCACCATCATCATCAGTGCAAAGTTCATAACTTAGTGTGCAAAATGTATTAAACGTTGACCCATGGTGTGACCTACTACGAGCGTGTCCGTAACCGTGGACTCGGCTATTGATAGATTATTACAGCCTATAGAGGTAGCACACTGTACCCACACCACGGAACCCATGGCCTCGTACTCCCATTCAGGTGGACCAACGGCATTCCGACGAAACCCCTCCATTGCCATGACACTCTCCCGGCCACTCCGACACAATCCCCACTGGGCTAGTCCTAGGTGGCCCCGTGTCTATCAAAGACACAACGACCACCGTCGTGGCCAAAACGATCCCACAAAGGGGACCCGGTACCATAATCTCAACAACGGGCACACAAGGTTATGTCTGCTTACCGGGCCAGGGTAAGCAAGCCCATAACCTTCCCTAGTTGGAGGCACCGACTAGAGGCATGACAACGGACCGAATCAAGGCCCCCCATAAGGCAAATGTGGTTGCACTGGGAAAAACTCGATTCAGTAGCACCATGACCCGGCCAACGATATATCCAAGTTGAGTTATATTCAGGTTCAACTTAAAGTAAAAATAACCGGTGTCATAGTATGCCATGAAATGCAACACTAACATATGCATCACATATTAACGGAAATGACTCAGCCAACTATATTCACACTAAGCATAATCATCAACAACTTAAGCCACTTTTCTGGTTAGGTTACACCTCACTTTACAAAGAATATTTTCTAGCAAATTTTATTATTTACTCATGCAAGAAATTAACTTTAAGTAATTACTCATATGCATAACAATATTATTCTTTCATCACCACAAATAAATCCCAGTTTGTTTTACCAACTAAGTTAGTTTCAAACATTCTATAACTCAAGCATATTAACTAAAACAAGCACTTAACAGAATATAAGTAACATAATAGCTATTTAAATGCATGGATTAAATCTTTCATTTAAGTAAGAAAATCATAAATATTGAAATGGCCCGATGGAAATGTTGATGTGGCTTGCCTTAGTGCAGATGAGGTTCAATAGCCTTCTGGTGATCCTCAAGACAA
Organism: Triticum aestivum; assembly: GCF_018294505.1. Lineage (NCBI taxonomy): Eukaryota > Viridiplantae > Streptophyta > Magnoliopsida > Poales > Poaceae > Triticum > Triticum aestivum. The sequence continues at coordinate 561,497,402 of NC_057814.1, forward strand.
ACCTCACCCTCTGAAAATAATTTTAAACACAAGAAGAAAATATCAAGAACCCTTCTGAAAATCACCAGAAAATCTAGACAGCACAGAAAAATATCATCTTTGGTGAGCTACTAGATTTCTTTGCAAAGAACACAATGCAAAAAGAATCAATTCATTTGGACTTATGGTTGAAGAGTTATAGCTGTTTGAAGCTCTCTAGAAATTAAATGAATTTGAATTTTAAATAAAACAAACTGAGGGGGTTGACGTCGAAGGCGTAAAGCCTCGGGGCGCCACCTCTCATACCGCTTCACGCGCGTACAGAGTGGCTGACTAGCAGGCCCCGCTAGTCAGGTAAGGGGGAGGGGGAAAGAAACAGAAGGGGTCGCGGCTTCGCCGGAGCTCACGCCGGCGACGAGGGCTCCTTGGCCAAAACGAGAGGGAGGGTTCGAGAGAGGGGATGGATGCGCACCTGCCCGTACACGTAGTGTGGCTAGGGGTGGTCGGACGGCGTCGGAATCGACCTCGCAAGCGGAGACAGAGAGCGGTGGTCGCCGGAGATGAGGGCGACGGCGAACAGCGGCAACTCCAGGGGCTCCAAGTGGACGGAACGGCTTCATCAAAGAGTGGCGGAGGCCCTGGAAGGGTCGCCTAGGCCTGGGAGGGGCTGGAGCTACCGCGACGACCCGAGGGGATCGCCGGCGAGGTCGAGCTCGGGGACGGCGGCCCGCGGCCTGCCCGGCCGGGCTACGGCTATCTACGAGTTTGTGGAGTGTGTGGGAGTGGTGGATGGTGCTCGAGGAGGCTGGGGGTGGCTCCATTTATAGGCGAGCTGACAGGGGGCTTCGGGGCTCCGCCGTTGACACCTGGACACGGCGCCCGGCGAAGAGCGACGTCAGTGAGAGGGGAGAAGGCGACGCAACTCACGCGGGGACTGTGGGCGGACGGAGACGAGCATAGGATCGAGGAAGGCGACGAGCACAGTGCACACCGCACTGTTACGTCGGCCGGACCGTGCCCGTGCTCGCTGCAGCGAGCTCCGGCATTGGCGAGTGCCAGGGGGAGTTAATGGAGTTGAGACGAAGATGGTGGCGAAGTTTGGCGTGCTACGGTAGTCGGGGAAGCGAGCATGCGCGAAACAGAGCGCTCGGCGGCACTCAGAGCGCGTCGACACGCATGCCCACACCCCTGGACGAACGCGGTCACCGCGTGGACTATGACATCTGGCCGACCAACGTCCAAAGATCATGTCTGGCTTGTTGTTCGTGGTAGATTGAGAGGTTACCACGCTTTGGTTTGGTTCCAGGTGCAGTAGAAAAGATTTCACACGTTTGGTAAGTTTTTGATCAGTAACTTTGAGAGGTTACTTAGGTCAAATGGCTGGGAGTTGGACGCTGTGCTTTGGAGGCTAGCAATCATCCACTAAGGTGATGATGCACAAGAAAAATCAGGCACAATGGAGCAAGTAAAATGGTAGTTGGTGTAGAAACCACCATTTCTGTCCAGAACAGAAAATAATTTCTGTAGCAAAAATATTTCAAAAACTGGTGTAATATTTTTGCTCAGGAAGGTGCCCTAGGGTTCAAAGAATATTTGTGAATTTTGCCAGATTTTTGTGGTCAGGATAAATTGGGGTTGCTTTGGAGCACAATGAACTAGCTATGGTTTTGGAGAGGAAAATGAATATTTTTATTAAAGAAAAACATTCCAAATATTATTATGGGTAGAATCAGAGAGGGAATGATGGTTAGGGAAGGAAATGATGCACTTGGGTGAAAGCCAAGGGTACCCAAGTGTTTAAGTCCATATGAAAACATTCAAAAACTCCAAATTTCAAAATCAATCAGGCAAATAAAGGAGGGCAAAAACCAGGCTGTCACAGATATGGATGTGCATGTTATTTACTTCTGTGAAGAAGCTGCTTGAATTGCCAAAACTGATGAAAAGGACAAACGTAGACCTGTTGTTGGCATGCCCGTTATCTTAGTTAAAATAGGAGATCACTGTTATCATGGTTTATGTGACATAGGTGCTAGTGTGAGTGCTATTCCTTATACCTTATATCAAGAAATTATGAATGACATAGCACCCGCAGAGATAGAAGAAATAGATGTTACTATTAAACTTGCTAATAGAGACACTATATCACCAATTGGGATTGTTAGAGATGTTGAAGTCTTGTGTGGGAAAATAAAATACCCTACTGATTTTCTTGTTCTTGGTTCCCCACAAGATGACTTTTGTCCCATTATCTTCGGTAGACCTTTCTTGAACACCGTTAATGCTAAGATAGATTGCAAGATACAAACTGTCGGTGTTAGTTTTGGTGATGAGTCTCATGAATTTATTTTTTCCAAGTTTAGTAGAAAGCTTCATGAAAAAGAATTGCCTAGTAATTATGAATTAATTGGTCTTGCCTCTATAGCCGTTCCACCTACTGATCCTTTAGGACAATACTTGCTAGACCATGAAAATGATTTATACATGCATGAAAGAAATGAAATAGATAAAAAAATCATTGAACAACGTCCTCTATTTAACACAATTTGCCTATTGAAACTCTAGGAGGTCCTCCTCCACCTAAAAGTGATCCTGTGTTTGAATTAAAACAATCGCCAGACACTTTCAAATATGCTTATCTTGATGAAAAGAGGATATACCATGTTATTATTAATGCTAACCTTTCAGACCATGAAGAAGAAAGATTATTGAAAGTTCTAAGGAAGCACCGAGCTGCTATTGGATATACTCTTGATGATTTAAAGGGCATTAGTCCCACTCTATGTCAGCACAAAATTAATATGGAACCTGATGCTAAACCCGTTGTTGATCACCAACGTCGGTTAAATCCGAAGATGAAAGAAGTGGTAAGAACGGAAATATTAAAACTTCTGGAAGCAGGTGTAATCTATCCCATAGCTGATAGTAGATGGGTAAGTCCTGTTCATTGTGTCCCTAAGAAAGGAGGTATAACTGTTGTTCCTAATGACAAGAATGAACTTATTCCACAAAGAATTGTTACAGGCTATAGAATGGTAATAGATTTTAGAAAATTAAACAAAGCAACTATAACAGATCATTACCCTTTGCCTTTTATTGATCAAATGCTTGAAAGATTATCTAAGCACGCACACTTTTGCTTCCTTGATGGATATTCTGGCTTTTCACAAATACCTGTTTCTGAACCTGATCAAGAAAAGACCACTTTGACTTGTTCTTTTGGAACCTATGCTTATAGACGTATGCCTTTTGGTTTATGTAATGCACCTGCTACCTTTCAAACATGTATGACTGCTATATTCTTTGACTTTTGTGAAAAGACTGTTGAGGTTTTCATGGACGACTTTTCTGTTTATGGGAAGCCTTTTGATGATTGTTTAAGCAATCTTGATCGAGTTTTGCAGAGACGTGAACAAACAAATCTTGTCTTGAATTGGGAGGAGTGCCACTTTATGGTTAATGAGGGCATTGTCTTGGGTCATAAAATTTCTGAAAGAGGTATTGAAGTGGACAAAGTTAAGGTTGATGCAATTGAGAAAATGCCATGTCCTAAAGATATAAAAGGTATTCGTAGTTTCTTAGGTCATGCTGGTTTCTATAGGAGATTTATCAAAGACTTTTCAAAAAAATCTAGGCCTCTTACTAGTCTCTTGCAAAAGGATATTCCTTTTGTTTTTTATGATGGTTGTTTAGAAGCCTTTGAACACTTAAGAAACACTACAAAAAATACACTTCCATGATGATACGTGATTGTCACAGTAGGTCACGTTTTCTGTCATGCATGTACATCCATGACAATTTTATGACAGAATCAAGATAGTCATACCTGTGTTGTCGTAGAAGTGTTCCATGACATTACCAAAATTATCATCACGGAAGTGTCCACTTCCATGACGATAAGTGGTGCGTCCTGGAAGTGCTTTCGTCAAGGGTGACCGACACGTGGCATCCACTGTAACCGGTGATCGTTAAGCTATCAGGTCCGGTTTTGGATCCGATAACCAGCTAACAACCCGGTCCAATGAGGATTTCCCACATGTAAAATTCTCATTGGCCGGAGGAAACACGTCTTGGCTCACCCTTGGAACAGATGTCATCCATTCATTGGACAGGTGGTGCTTATGATACGTTGACGTGTGGCACGGCCCAACAGAGGCCCATTCCAGTGAAAAGGCCAGCCCGTTTGACTTGGTCAAAAGGTAACGGGCCGGCCCACGGAAAGCCTGTTAATGGCATGTTCCTATATAGCCCATTTACGGCCCGCTAACTCACGGCCCGTTATGGTTGATACGTCTCCAACGTATCTATAATTTTTGATTGTTTCATGCTATATTATATTCTATTTTGGATGATTAATGGGATTTATTATACACTTTTATATTATTTTTGGGACTAACGTATTAACCGGAGGCCCAGCCCAAATTAGTGTTTTTTGCCTATTTCAGTGTTTCGCAGAAAAAGAATATCAAACGGAGTGCAAACGGAATGAAACCTTCGGGAGCGTGATTTTCGGAACAAATGTGATCCAGAGGACTTGGAGTCTACGTAAAGTAATCAACGAGGAGAGCACGAGGCAGGGGGCGCACCTACCCCCACCAGGCGCGCCCTCCACCCTCGTGGGGCCACGTTGCTCCACCGACGTACTTCTTACTCCTATATATACCTACGTACCCCCAAACCATCAGAGACGGAGCCAAACCCCTATTTCCACCGCCGCAACTTTCTCTACCCATGAGATCCCTTCTTGGGGCCTTTTCCGGCGCTCCGTCGGAGGGGGCCTTGATCACGGAGGGCTTCTACATCAACACCATAGCCTATCCGATGATGTGTGAGTAGTTTACCTCAGACCTTCGGGTCCATAGTTATTAGCTAGATGGCTTCTTCTCTCTCTTTGGATCTCAATACAAAGTTCTCCTTGATCTTCTTGGAGATTTATTCGATGTAATCTTCTTTTGCGGTGTGTTTGTCGAGATCCGATGAATTGTGGGTTTATGATCAAGTTTATCTATGAACAATATTTGAATATCCTCTGAATTCTTTTATGTATGATTGGTTATCTTTGCAAGTCTCTTCGAATTATAAGTTTGGTTTGGCCTACTAGATTGATCTTTCTTGCAATGGGAGAAGTGCTTAGCTTTGGGTTCAATCTTGCGGTGCTCAATCCCAGTGACAGTAGGGGAAATGACACATATTGTATTGTTGCCATCGAGGATAAAAAGATGGGGTTTATATCATATTGCATGAGTTTATCCCTCTACATCATGTCATCTTACTTAAAGCATTACTCTGTTCTTATGCACTTAATACTCTAGATGCATGCTGGATAGCAGTCGATGTGTGGAGTAATAGTAGTAGATGCAGGCAGGAGTGGGTCTACTTGTCGCGGACGTGATGCCTATATACATGATCATACCTAGATATTCTCATAACTATGCTCAATTCTATCAATTGCTCGGCAGTAATTCGTTTACTCACTGTAATACTTATGCTATCTTGAGAGAAGCCACTAGTGAAACCTATGGCCCCGGGTCTATTTTCCATCATATTAATCTCCCGTCAACATACTATTTCTGGCGCCGTTTATTTTGCTTTCTTTACTTTTACTCTTTGTCATAAAAATACCAGAAATATTATCTTATCATATCTATCAGATCTCACTCTCGTAAGTGACCGTGAAGGGATTGACAACCCCTTTATCGCGTTGGTTGCGAGGTTCTTATTTGTTTGTGTAGCTGCGTGGGACTCGAGCGTGGTCTCCTACTAGATTGATACCTTGGTTCTCAAGAACTGAGAGAAATACTTACGCTACTTTACTGCATCACCCTTTCCTCTTCAAGGGAAAACCAACGCACTGCTCAAGAGGTAGCAAGAAGGATTTCTAGCGCCATTGCCGGGGAGTCTACGCACAAGTCAAGACATACCATGTACCCATCACAAACTCTTATCCCTCGCATTACATTATTTGCCATTTGCCTCTCGTTTTCCTCTCCCCCAGTTCACCCTTGCCGTTTTATTCGCCCTCTCTTTTCCATTCGCCTCTTTTTCGCTTGCTTCTTGTTTGCTCGTGTGTTGGATTGCTTGTTTGTCACGATGGCTCAAGACAATACTAAATTGTGTGACTTTACCAATACCAACAACAATGATTTTCTTAGCACTCCGATTGCTCCTCTTACCGATGCTGAATCTTGTGAAATTAATGCTGCTTTGTTGAATCTTGTCATGAAAGATCAATTCGCCGGCCTTCCTAGTGAAGATGCCGCTACACATCTAAATAGCTTCGTTGATTTGTGTGATATGCAACAGAAGAAAGATGTGGACAATGATATTGTTAAATTGAAGCTATTTCCTTTTTCGCTTAGAGATCGTGCTAAAGCTTGGTTTTCGTCTTTGCCTAAAAATAGTATTGATTCACGGAATAAGTGCAAAGATGCTTTTATCTCTAAGTATTTTCCTCCCGCTAAAATCATCTCTCTTAGAAACGATATCATGAATTTTAAGCAACTTGATCATGAACATGTTGCACAAGCTTGGGAGAGGATGAAATTAATGATACGTAATTGCCCTACACATGGTTTGAATCTTTGGATGATTATACAAAATTTTTATGCCGGATTGAATTTTGCTTCTAGAAATCTTTTAGATTAGGCCACGGGAGGCACTTTTATGGAATCACTTTAGGAGAAGCTACTAAACTCCTAGACAATATTATGGTTAATTATTCTCAATGGCACACTGAAAGATCTACTAATAAAAGAAGTGCATGCGATAGAAGAAATTAATGTTTTGAGTGGAAAGATGGATGAACTTATGAAATTATTTGCTACTAAAAGTGTTTCTTTTGATCCTAATGATATGCCTTTGTCTACTTTGATTGAAAATAATAACGAATCTATGGATGTGAATTTTGTTGGTAGGAATAATTTTGGTAACAACACGTATAGAGGAAACTTTAATCCTAGGCAGTTCCCTAGTAATTCCTCTAATAATTATGGTAATTCCTACAACAATTCTTATGGAAATTTTAATAATATGCCCTCTGATTTTGAGACTAGTGTTAAAGAGTTTATGAATCCGCAAAAGAATTTCAATACTTTGCTTGAAGATAAGTTGCCTAAAGTTGACGAATTGGCTAGGAACATGGATAGAATTTCTCTTGATGTTGATTCTTTGAAACATAGATCTATGCCACCTAAGCATGATATCAATGAGTCTCTCAAAGCTATGAGAATTTTCATTGATGAGTGCAAAGAAAGAACCGCTAGGATGCGTGCTAAGAAAGATTTCTTTGTAAAAGCGTTTTCTTCTAATTTTTGTGAGAATAAAGATGAAGATCTAAAAGTTATTGATGTGTCTCCTATTAAATCTTTGTTTTGCAATATGAATCTTGATAATGATGGGACTGGAGATGAGTTACCTTTACCTAAAAGGCGTCCCAAAAATTCAGAGTTTTTAGATCTTGATGCAAAAATTGTTAAAAGTGGGATTGAAGAGGTTAAAACTTTAGATATTAATGAACCCACTATTTTGGATTTTAAGGAATTTAATTATGATAATTGCTCTTTGATAGATTGTATTTCCTTGTTGCAGTCCGTGCTAAATTCTCCTCATGCCTATAGTCAAAATAAAGCTTTTACTAAACATATCGTTGATGCTTTGATGCAATCTTATGAAGAAAAACTTGAGTTAGGAAATTTCTATCCCTAGAAAACTTTATGATGAGTGTGAACCTACCATTAAAATTAAAATTAAAGATCATGAATGCTATACTTTGTGTGATTTGGGTGCTAGTGTTTCCACGATTCCAAAAACCTTGTGTGATTTGCTAGGATTCCGTGAATTTGATGATTGTTCTTTAAACTTGCACCTTGCGGATTCCACTATTTAGAATCCTATGGAAAGAATTAATGATGTTCTTATTGTTGCAAATAGGAACTATCTGCTTGTAGATTTCATTGTTCTTGACATAGATTGCAATTCTTCATGTCCTATTATTCTTGGTAGACCTTTACTTAGAACGATTGGTGCAATTATTGATATGAAGGAAGCGAATATTAGATTTTCCAATTTCCATTAAGGAAAGGTATGGAACACTTTCCTAGAAAGAAAATAAAATTATCATATGAATCTATTATGAGAGCTACTTATGGATTGCCTACCAAAGATGGCAATACCTAGATCTACTAGTAGAATGCCCGTGCGTTGCCACGGGCTTTTAATTTATTTATTTTGATTACACCTATGAATAGAACGTATATCAAATTTTACATGTATAGTTTTTTTTCTGATCACGCATATAATAAATCACTCAACATCTATCTCTTTCTCCAATAACTCTCAACTCTCTGTGCAACCCCAGTCCATGGTTGCGACCTCTGTCCTCTCTCTCTCTCTCTCTCTCTCTCTCTCTCTCTCTCTCTCCCTCCCATCAATCACTTGACTTTGAATAAAAAAGGGTTAGAAAAGGTACTGTATATAAATAGCATGCAATCTTGCTAAATATTGTAGTGTAATAATAATATAGTACTTGTGTAAGGGCATGAAAAATCTGTGCAACATCACTGTTAGGAGAAAAACAAGGCTAATACCTCTTATGTTATAGAATTGCAATATCAACTTGTGTGCTTCTACAAGACGTCCGCACCATAATAAAAGTGAGATCAATGCGCCCATTCTTCATACTTGAACAAAGCTTTAATTTGTAATCAAAATAGTGAAACGTGCTAGTGCCTATTGGAGTTTCAGATCCCTCGTTACCCAAGTTTCAGTTCCACGCCCAGGTACTCCTTGACGTGCTATAGCATGGCTATTGGATGTGCTAATCATGCCTTTAGTGCACTAATACATCTCTTGCGCCTAGCGCGCATGATATGCCAAATCATGGACACACTAATTCAGACGCATAAAGAACCCATGGACACTGCACCACTCAGGATAACAAATGAGTGCGCCCCTTCAGACCTAATAGAAAATATGGCATTCCAGCAAGGAAGTATAGCAGACAATATACAGGTTATCCACAGTTTCACAGGCGCAGAACTACCAAGAAAATTAATCACCCCGCTACAGCTAATAGCCAAAAAAATGAGATTACATGTGTGTGCCCTTATTGGCAAAAGAGAGAAATATGAAATGAATCTTTGCTCAATGATCTTACCAAACAAATTACACAACGAGACATCATCCTTTACCTACATAAAAAATTGCAAGATCCCAAAACCATCAATCAATCAGTTCAGCGCAATGGACAGATGATGCCGCGTCTGCTCAATACTGTAGACACTGGTAACCAATGGCAGCACCTCTTCTCCGGTTCAACTGTTGCGTGTAGTTTGTAGTCGATGGTAGCCAATGACAGTGCAGCTCTTGGGAGCTATGGGTATCTACTCGACATAGACAGATTCTAGGGAGAAGGCCAGTGGGCGTCACAAACTGTTGTCGATGGTTCTGATCAAGTGTGCTACAGATTTACATTGCACTCATCCATGAATCGATGATCTCGAGTGAGAAACCTCCTCCAGTACTTCTTGTAGTCCGGTATGCCTAACTCGAGCCAAGGCTTCATATTGCCATTGTAGTATAATGCCGCAGAGCTCTATGCAACCTCTGGGTCGATTCCATAACCATAGCCAAGTCCAAATAGAATCGACCTCCCATCAAGGGGGTAAGTGAGATTTTGGAAAGACGACAGGCTTGAAGAAAAGGCAGCTTCCCGCAGAGATACCACATCTTTTTTTCTTGACCTACAAGGCTACAACCCAACAAGAGTGAAACAAATTATGCAGTGTCCTAATGATATGAACCACCATTGTTCGGTATTACACCAAAATTAATGAAATGACGATATCTGCTCAATAAAAAAATGAATGCAGCATGCTACCTATTCCATGCAAGCTCATTTTTCTATACAATGTAGCATGTGAAACCAAATAGAGAAAACTTATACCAACCTGTTTAAGGAGCAGAAGGTATTTCTCTCCACTTTATGATTTCTCTATCACTTTTTGCTCCTAGGTTGGGTTTCTACTCCTATTACAAATAAATGCACAAGACATGTATCACAACCATGGTCGCCGTCCTCTGGCGACACGGGGGAACCCTAGCCGCCGCCGCCGCTAGAGGTAACCTCCGCCACCCTCCCCCGCATCGCCGCCGCCAGAGGGCCGGACGGCGAAGCTGCGCCGGACCCCATGAAGGTGGCGGCGGGGCGGATCTGGCCTCCCGCGCGCTCCACCTCCCCCCCCGCCGACGCGGCTGTCTGCTGGTCCGGCTGGGCTGCAGGTGAGCCCTGGCTGTGCCGGACGGCCGGATCCGGCCTCCCCTCGTCGGCCTGCCCCCGCGCGGCTCGGGCCTGCCGCGCTTCCCCCCGTCGCCGAGCTCCTCCATAGCAGTCGCGGGTGCCCCCACCTCCC
>NC_057814.1:561508199-561520190 GCF_018294505.1 Triticum aestivum
GCTGTAGCCCCCGCCCCCTGCCGGTCTGGTGCTGGATGCGTGGTGCCATGGCCGCGGCCATGGGCACCCATCCCTGCAGCTCCCCCTCCTACCGGCGGCGCGGCCTGGTGCTGCTGCCGTCCGCCGCTGGGCGCGGGACTTGCGCCGGGTTGTGGGATGCGCGCGGCCTGCCCTGTGCAGGCGCCCCATCCCCTCCTCCGGCGGCACCTTCTCCCCCTCGTGCGGACGTGATGGCTCTCGTGCGGCGGTGGCGAGGCGTCAATGGTACTGGTAGGCACGGGGCTCCTCGCGATGGGTCCTTCCTGGCACTGCTCCGGCCCCGGCGGCCTCGTACCAGCGTTTTCCGGTGTCCAAGGCTTGCCGGCGTTCTCTATCAGGTGGCCTCAGCCTCGGCGACCAACGGCCGCGTCTCTTCCAGCTCGTTGGCTCGCTGATGTCCCGACGGCTTCGGCCACGATAGCTCGGGGCTGCGTCTCTTCAGTCCTAGCTGCCGGCGTTGCCGGTCGCCGTCGCCTCCCCTCGCGGTGGTATTTGCTTCGTCGTCAACCCTACCCTGTGTAACTTAAAGCCTCCTCCTTTTGTCAGATCCGATGCTCGTAGGCCCTGAGGCGGTGCCCCCCTCCGGCGGCAGGTGCAGCACCACCTACCCCCTTCCAGCCTGGTGGTTCCGGCCAGCGTTAGCTTCCTCATTCAAGATTCGACACATGGCGGCTATGGGATTGCTCAGCTTCAGGCCAGGGAGAAATCTCTGCTCAGCATGCCGGTGCTCGCAGCGACGGCGCCTGTGGGTGTCATTTTTCCTTCTTGAAGGCGCTGTCATGGCCTTCAGCTGCGTCCCTCTTCGAGCTCGGGGGAAACTCTAGGTTCGGTTGCTCCGGACCGGATGGCGAAGACGTCTCGGCGTCGTCTTCCTTCTAGAAGGCGCTATCTTGCTCGCTCGTGGTGTCCCCAGTGTTGGCTTGGCGATGTTGAGGCTTATCGCTGGTTCGGCATTGTCGCTCTTGGTCCGGATTGGGTTGGTTCTAGCTGTGTTATTCCTTTTTTGTTTGGGCCGAGCACCCCTCTCCTTCTGCTCCGGGCACCATTTCACGCCTGTCTGCATTCATGTTATGTGTTGTACCCCCGCTGTACTCATTCTATTCCTTCTATCAATGCAATGATACACAAGCTTTGCGTATTCGCGAAAAAAATGTATCACAACCATAACCAATGAGGCACCAAAAGGTACTCCTTTCATTTCAAAATATAAAGCGTCTTTTGACGGTCCAAATTTGTGCTTTGACCGACAATTAGTCGACTAATATATAGTTATATACTATATAGCTTACGTCACACAAAATATACACCATTATATTCATGTTGAGAAACACTTTCTTATGATTTGCAACAAAGAGAAATTTCCGGTCAAGGTTCAACAACACACTGTATTTTCGAACAGATGGAGTAACACTCTAATGTCCGTTTCAGTCTGATGTGTGTTGCTAAGATATGGTACCCATAACCAGTTTGTGAGCTATTAAGAGGGACAATGCATACTCCAACTCTGTTTTGCATGGATTATGGATTCAAATAAAGATAATTCGTTGGCTGCCAAGAAGAGTGTAACAAATCTAGTAGACGATGTGCCCTTATCACTTTGTAGCTTTGTTCGTACCTCTACATCAACAAAAAGGAAAGTAAAAGTATGATGACAGTAGATATGTAGAAGAAGACCCATCTGATCATCCAAATAATGTATATACAATCTGCATCGTAACCACTACATTCTTAACCCAATTCAGGAATTGTAAGTAACAAGAATTTTTTAAAATTATCTCTCTTAGCTGTAGACTCTGTTGATTTTTCTAGTGGTGAACCTTCCTTGATGCACTACTTTCCCATGGTTTTAAAATTTTATAATCAACATGTATTTTTTTAAAGAAACTCACCTCCCTTTAATATTAAAAAAATAAAGGAAAAGAGGTTGTACGTTGTTGCAACTTAATTGTACGTTGTTCCACAGTGTAATATCACATATACTAATATATATTTTTGCTGTTGAATACCAACTTATGTGTGGCATGTTTATTAATTTTCCAGAAATTGTAGAATAATGAAGCCTAAATAACAATGCACCAGGAGAAACAAAATCATTTTTTATGAAGTAAAATAACTCTGAGCCAACATTTAAAGTTATTCAGATGCTGAGCTTAGTGCTGATGCATCGTTGTGCATAGTACTGTGTTATATTACACTGTGGTGGTGATACAAGCAGGATGAAATTAAGTATTATGGACGGAACTATGCCCTGAACTGTAAACAAACAGCCCCAGGACCATGAACGATCAATCTAGATATTTATGTTACCTTCTAAAACCAAGGCCCTCGAGTTTCTTCAGAGCAGACTGTTTTTTAAACTAAACCAGCACACAGGTAGATAGAAGCCATGCTATATGCAGACCCACCCTGGAACTAGATCCTTTTGTTGCATTTCTTTTGAAACTTCTCCAACAACATCTATCTCATTCAATGCCGCATGGCTGGTCATTAGAAGGCAACATGTGAGGTTATCTGGCTTAATATTCTTCACCTTCATCTCCTCAAAAAGGCTACAGATCTTCTGATGCTGGCCTAACTTCATGCAAAGGGACATCAAATTGATGAAGAGGCAAAGTACTGGCTGAGATGCCAAGCCCATCCATCTTGTGATAAAGGTCTGGAAACTATCAATAACTCCGGTGTAAACCATCAATAACTGCGGTGTTTTTGTATCGACAGATGTGATGCGCACCTTCGAAGAACACTTTAGGAGTAGAGATTCAAGTAACTATGATTCAGTAAAACTGGAAGGTTATCATCAGCATGTCCTGACCTAGTGTCAGATTCGGAAGTGAACGTCAAAACATCATTTCAATTCACAATGTGAACGTCACATGCGACTTATGACTGTGTTGCGACAAAAAATGATAGTACAAATCAAGACAAACATATTTATCATCATGAGTCAATCTATTTTTTTTGTCTTTCTTGATTAGTTCATTAAATGAGATATTGATTAAAATATCTATGTCGTGTGCATGTGTCACAACATGTTGTGTAAAACATTGGAGTCTTTCTCCTATTTTCTGGTCTCAACACCATCTCAGTATTTTTGTTTCAACCTGTTGTGCTCGGCCATACTTACCCCTAGGGACTCTCTTCCTCTCATCTTATCCTCTTTCCCGATGAAATCATGAAAGCATACGATAAAACAATGATAAAATCAAACATTTTCACAGGACTTTTGTGCAAGTATCTCAACTGTAACTAAGGGTGAGTTGCAAACAACACGTCTCTTACCTGTTGTCAGGAATAGCTAGCGCCTAGCAAGGAAAATGATTTCAGTTGGAAAAACATAACTGCTGCTGAAGTAGCAAGATATTTGTGACCAATCTGATCTACTTCTATGTATTTTATTGAGGAAGAAAATCTACACCGGTACCAACCAGAACGTAGGAACGAAACAGAAAACGAAGAAACTGTGTTGGTCATTGCCATCGCTGCAAGTGAATGAATTCTAAATATTCTCCAGCTCAATGGATACAGCACCATACATGCAATGCAAGCTACATAGTCATTACCATCTCTGAATTATGCTTAATTCACAAAAAGGATCTATTCACCATTTATTCATTAGAAAGGAGATACAAAACTTATGCGTAAAATATAACATGATGGAAAATTAGATGCCAGCAGTTTCTGTAATATTCAAAATTTGTACATTGCAAATTTCAAAAGAGAAAATTTTAGACAAAAGACTGCACGATTACCGGCTGGATATCATATAGAAATATATTCAGAATTCTAGACGGTGATTACTGAATAGCACTAATGCTAGTGCAGAGAGAACTCACTTGTTGTGAGAAGAGGAAGAAGCTATGGCCAAAGGTTCGTTGAACATGCTTCTCGAGCAGGTAAACACACACCGGCATCCTCCCGTGGCTGGCAACGGCGTGCAGAGCCCTGGAGCCACCGCCCCTAGCTGCCTCCATGATGTGGCCGTTCCCGCCATGCCTGAAAAAAAATCGCCCAAATCAGAAATGAGGGCAAAAAAACAAACGCCAAAATCAGGATCTGGAGGACCTGGACGCAAGGCGTCGTTGGATGGCGCGGCGGTGAGCTCCATGACGCGGCCATGGTGGCACCTACAGAGATGAATGGCGCGCAACGCATGGGCATCATGTGTGGAGACCTGCCTGAGGCGACGAGCTGCCGAGGGGCCGAGGGAGGGCACGTAGAGGACGCCCGATCAGCCAGCTGAGGAAGAGGCAAACGCAATCACACATGTATCGACCGATCCATGTAAAACTTTGCTCGCTGCCTCGCTCGCCTCCTGGACTGCCCCAGCCGCGGCGTTGCCCTTTGGATTAGGTGGATGGGGCGCTCGGCTGGGAAGAGGTAGGGAGGGAGGGCAAGGGGTGCGGGGTGGCGGCGGCGGCTGCTGAGAAGGGGATGAGCGCGGGCTAGCTAGGGATCACGGGAGCCGAGAGGGAGGTCCTACGTAGGTTTCCACGTTTGGTCTTTTTTTTTTTTATGTCTGACAAAAATAAAAATCGGCGAGTGGTGTTTTCCTACTAGGGGTGGATCGATGGGGGGAGGGAGGCTGACGAACGAATGAACGAACGAACGACTCACTTACTGCTCCATTAGGAGTAGAGATCCTTGTTTTTATGCCTAGCTAGGGGTGTTAAACGATGGCGCTTGTTGGGAGGCAATCCAATTTTTTTTATTTTTTATTTTTGCTTCTGTTTAGGAATAAATATTTGATCTAGCCTCTGGTTAGATTTGTTTTTATGTTTTAGTTAGTGTTTGTGCCAGGTTAAACCTATAGGATCTTCTTGGATGATAGTTATTTGATCTTGCTGAAAATTTCAGAAACTTTCTGTTCATGAAAACAATTGTTAAAAATCACCAGAACGTGATAAAAAACTGATTCCAATTGCAGTAGATCAATAAACAAATTGTCTAGGTCGCCCTATTTTGGTAGATTTTTTCTGAGTTTCAGAAGTTTGCGTTAGTTACAGATTACTACAGACTGTTCTGTTTTTGACAGATTCTGTTTTTCGTGTATTGTTTGTTATTTTGATGAATCTATGGCTAGTAAAATAGTTTATAAACCATAGAGAAGTTAGAATACAGTAGGTTTAACACCAATATAAATAAAGAATGAGTTCAGTACAGTACCTTGAAGTGGTGTTTTGTTTTCTAGAAACTATTGAGTTTTGTGTTGTGAAGTTTCCAAGTTTTGGGTAAAGATTTGATGGATTATGGAACAAGGAGTGGCAAGAGCCTAAGCTTGGGGATGGCCATGACACCCCAAGATCATCTAAGGACACCAAAAAGCCAAAGCTTGGGGATGCCCCGGAAGGCATCCCCTCTTTCGTCTTCGTCCATCGATAACTTTATTTGGAGCTATATTTTTATTCATCACATGATATGTGTTTTTCTTGGAGCGTCTTGTATGATTTGAGTCTTTGCTTTTTAGTTTACCATAATCATCCTTGTTGTACACACCTTTTTAGAGAGATACACATGATTCGGAATTTATTAGAATACTCTATGTGCTTAACTTATATCTTTTGAGCTATATAGTTTTTGCTCTAGTGCTTCACTTATATCTTTTAGAGCACGGCGGTGGTTTTGTTTTATAGAAACTATTGTTCTCTCATGCTTCACTTATATTATTTTGAGAGTCCTACAAAACGGCATGGTAATTTGATTTAATTGTGAAATTAGTTCTAATATGCTATGTATTCAAGATTAGTAAAAACTTTCTTATGAGTGTGTTGAATACTAAGAGAAGTTTGATGATTGATGATTGTTTTGAGATATGGAGGTAGTGATATTAAAGTTGTGCTAGTTGAGTAGTTGTGAATTTGATAAATACGTGTGTTGAAGTTTGCAAATCCCGTAGCATGCACGTATGTTAAACGTTATGTAACAAATTTGAAACATGAGGTCTTCTTTGATTATCCTCCTTATGAGTGGCGGTCGGGGATGAGCGATGGTCTTTTCCTACCAATCTATCCCCCTAGGAGCATGCGCGTAGTGCTTGGTTTTTGATGACTTGTAGATTTTTGCAATAAGTATGTGAGTTCTTTATTACTAATGTTGAGTCCATGGATTATACGCACTCTCAACCTTCCATCATTGGTAGCCTCTTCGATACCGTGCATTGCCCTTTCTCACGTTGAGAGTTCGTGCAAACTTCGCCGGTGCATCCAAACCCCGTGATACGATACGCTCTATCACACATAAACCTCCTTATATCTTCCTCAAAACAGCCACCATACCTACCTATTATGGCATTTTCATAGCCATTCCGAAATATATTGCCATGCAACTTTCCACCATTCCGTTTATCTTGACACGTTCATCATTGTCATATTGCCTTGCATGATCATGTAGTTGACATCGTATTTGTGGCAAAGCCACCATGCATATTATTTCATACATGTCACTCTTGATTCATTGCCCATCCCGGTACACCGCCGGAGGCATTCATATAGAGTCATATTTTGTTCTAGTATCGAGTCGTAATCATTGAGTTGTAAATAAATAGAAGTGTGATGAGCATCATTCATAGAACATTGTCCCAAAATAAAGAGAAAGGCCAAAAGAAAAAAAAAAGAAGGCCCCAAAAAAAGAAAATAAAGAAAATAAAAAGGGGCAATGCTACTATCTTTTCCCATACTTGTGCTTCAAAGTAGCACCATGATCCTTATGATAGAGAGTCCCTTGTTTTTTCACTTTCATATACTAGTGGGAATTTTTCGTTATAGAACTTGGCTTGTATATTCCAACAATGGGCTTCCTCAAATGCCCTAGGTCTTCGTGAGCAAGCAAGTTGGATGCACACCCACTTAGTTTCTTTTGTTGAGCTTTCATACATGCATTTATAGCTCTAGTGCATCCGTTGCATGGCAATCCCTACTCCTCACGTTAACATCAATTGATGGGCATCTCCATAGCCCATTGATTAGCCGCGTTGATGTGAGACTTTCTCCTTTTTATTCTTCTCCACATAACCCCCATCATTATATTCTATTCCACCCATAGTGCTATATCCATGGCTCATGCTCATGTATTGCGTGAAAGTTGAAAAGTTTGAGATTACTAAAGTATGAAACAATTGCTTGGCTTGTCATCGGGGTTGTGCATGATGAGAGCATTCTTGTGTGACGAAAATGGACCATGACCAAACTATATGATTTTGTAGGGATGAACTTTCTTTGGCCATGTTATTTTGAGAAGACATAATTGCTTAGTTAGTATGCTTGAAGTATTATTACTTTTATGTCAATATTAAACTTTTATCTTGAATCTTCCGGATCTGAATATTCATACCACAATTAAGAGTGTTACATTGAAAATTATGCCAAGTAGCATTCCACATCAAAAAATTTGTTATTATCATTTACCTACTCGAGGACGAGCAGGAATTAAGCTTGGGGATGCTTGGTACGTCTCCAACGTATCTATAATTTTTGAAAGTTCCATGCTATATTATATTCTGTTTTGGATGATTAATGGGCTTTATTATACACTTTTATATTATTTTTGAGACTAACCTATTAACCGGAGGCCCAGCCCAAATTGATGTTTTTTGCCTATTTCAGTGTTTCGCAGAAAAAGAATATCAAACGGAGTCCAAACGGAATGAAACCTTCGGGAACGTGATTTTCGGACAAGCGTGATCCAGAGGACTTGGAGTCTACGTAAAGTAATCAACGAGGAGAGCATGAGGCAGGGGGGCGCGCCTACCCCCCTCCCAGGCGCGCCCTCCACCCTCGTGGGTCCCACGTTGCTCCACCGACGTACTTCTTCCTCCTATATATACCTACGTACCCCCAAACTATCAGAGACGAAGCCAAAACCCTATTTCCACCGTCGCAACCTTCTGTACTCGTGAGATCCCATCTTGGGGCCTTTTCCGGTGCTCTGCCGGAGGGGGCCTTGATCACGGAGGGCTTCTACATCAACACCATAGGCTCTCCGATGATGTGTGAGTAGTTTACCTCAGACCTTCGGGTCCATAGTTATTAGCTAGATGGCTTCTTCTCTCCCTTTGGATCTCAATACAAAGTTCTCCTTGATCTTCTTGGAGATCTATTAGATGTAATCTTCTTTTGCGGTGTGTTTGTCGAGATCTGATGAATTGTGGGTTTATGATCAAGTTTATCTATGAACAATATTTGAATCTCCTCTGAATTCTTTTATGTATGATTGGTTATCTTTGCAAGTCTCTTCGAATTATCAGTTTGGTTTGGCCTACTAGATTGATCTTTCTTGCAATGGGAGAAGTGCTTAGCTTTGGGTTCAATCTTGCGGTGCTCAATCCCAGTGACAGTAGGGGAAATGACACGTATTGTATTGTTGCCATCGAGGATAAAAAGATGGGGTTTATATCATATTGCATGAGTTTATCCCTCTACATCATGTCATCTTACTTAAAGCATTACTCTGTTCTTATGAACTTAATACTCTAGATGCATGCTGGATAGCGGTCGATGTGTGGAGTAATAGTAGTAGATGCAGGCAGGAGTCGGTCTACTTGTCGCGGACGTGATGCCTATATACATGATCATACCTAGATATTCTCATAACTATGCTCAATTCTATCAATTGCTCGGCAGTAATTCGTTTACCCACTGTAATACTTATGCTATCTTGAGAGAAGCCACTAGTGAAACCTATGGCCGCCGGGTCTATTTTCCATCATATTAATCTCCCGTGAACAAACTATTTCTGGCGCTGTTTATTTTGCTTTCTTTACTTTTACTCTTTATCATAAAAATACCAAAAATATTATCTTATCATATCTATCAGATCTCACTCTCGTAAGTGACCGTGAAGGGATTGACAACCCCTTTATCGCGTTGGTAGCGAGGTTCTTATTTGTTTGTGTAGGTGCGTGGGACTCGAGCATGGTCTCCTACTAGATTGATACCTTGGTTCTCAAAAACTGAGAGAAATACTTACGCTACTTTACTGCATCACCCTTTCCTCTTCAAGGGAAAACCAACGCAGTGCTCAAGAGGTAGCAATGGCCTATGGGAATTAAGCCCAGTAGCTTCATCTGGGCCGTCCAATATGATTCCAGCCCGTTGTAACTTCCGGCCCATGTATGGTCCATGATGTCTTTCAGCCCATACGAGGCCATTTGTAGCTCTTGGCCCATTAACGGCCCGTGGTGAATCTGGCCCACAATGAAGAGTGTACCACTTTATACCCATTAATGGCCCATTATTCCATTGGGGCATTTCCAACCCGTGTTATCTTTTGGCCTTCTCAGGGCCCATTTATTCTTGGGCTCATTTCCAGCATTCGGTTACTTACGGCCCGTTACTAGCCTTTTCTGCTTGTGGGCCAAATTCAGCCCGTGGTTACAATCGGCCCGTTTGCGGCCCGTTAATCTATGGGGCCGCTTTCATAGCGTCATCGAATATGGTTGATTAACGACGACCCGTTATTGTCGGCCCATGAACGGACGATTCCAAATCTAGCATGTCGGGGGAAACGACACCTATGGGATCTTGGGAAATCCCTCCTATGGTTGGCGGGGCATGGAGCTGTGCAAAGAGCGAGACCGAAAGATCAGCGCGAGGGGATTTTTACCCAGGTTCGGGCCGCAAACGATGCGTAACACCCTAGTCCTACTTTTGTGTATATTTGGTGTTCTCGAGCTCTTGAACTAGCTGCGGTGCACGCCTAGTCCAAAAAGTCTGAATCCTTCCTCAGTACGCCTCAGGCCTCCTTTTATATGTTAAAGGGGTCGCCACAGTGGCACACAGGAGGTGGAAAGTATGTACAGTGTACAAGTCTATCGCCTGGGAACGTAGGACAAACACATTTAATGCGCTGCCGACGTGTCCTCGTACTTTATCGGGGACGACAAAGAAGCTTGTCCTGTCTATTGCTGCCTCGCCTTGCTTCGATGCGCGTCCAAGGTGACAAGGCATGCAGCGCCACGCGCGGGTAGCTGGCTGCTGAGCTGGTACGGTGGCAGGGTCTTCACGAAGATCTGCATGCCACCATGCAGGTGCTTGGCTGGTTGGCCTAGAAGCTGCGTGCTTCTACGCAGGCGTTCGCCTAGTTGGCGGGCTGGCTGCCACGTTCGAACGGGCGCGGGGCAGCGAAACTCTGGTAGGTGCGGGCCTGGTCTCGGCCCCGCAGAAGCCCCCGACAAGGGCCTTCCGGGGTCTCGCAGGCGTCCTCGGCAAGGACCTTGCCGAGGGTCTTCATCTGTCCCCGACAAGGCTCTTGCCGCGGGTCTTCGCTGTCTGGTTTCTTTCCAGATTCGTAGGCCTTTGTTCCTCACAAAGATCTGCATGCCACCACACAGGCGCCCCTGAGTCTTGGTCTCGACGTTGTCGATGGTGTCAAAACTCTTAGGCTCAAGGGCGGCGGCCTTGCTGGTGTTGGGCAAGTTGTCCCGGCAAAGGCTCTTGCTGGGGCTATGTAGGTCGCCGTGGCAAGACTCTTGTCGGGGGAAATCCATCTTGTCCCTCTGCTCCTCACGCTTCTGGTTCGAGTGCTTCCTTGGCAGTCTCGTATCTTCCCTTCCTCTGCCCCGCCAAGCATGGCCGTAGGCGAGGCTGCGACTGCCCATGCACAAGTAAAGGGGTACAGAAAGCCCCTACTTTTTGTACACCGATAGGAGCCCCCGAGCCTGGGCCACACATAAGCCCAGAGCGTTGTTGGGCCAGGCCCAGAACGGTGCGCGGGCACGCGTGGCAGAGTTTTTAATCGTGGTAACTCCCTCGCTAGTTGCGCTTCTCCATGATCCGCATTGAGTGCGTGAGGTGGGGTCGTGCGTGGAGTGACCGCAGCATGCTTGCGTCACCCTGCGATGAATAGTAAAGAGGCGGCCTGCATCTTCCCCATAAAAATGGAGGAAATTGCTGGGCCACTGCTCATTTACCCTCCTTGCCTTCCCCAATCTTGGAACCGCCATTCCATGTTTCCCACCACGCCCGCCTTTTTCCCCACGTACACCACATGCATGGCGTGGGGTAGGTGACGGATGCGTGGGATATGGGAAGGCGCACCATGGCCGATACCCATGCGCCTTTGATTGGCGCGGGGAGGGTGGTCGATGATCTCGCTCATTGCCAGCGACTTAAATGAGCTGGATTTTAAAGGGCTCTTCAGAGGTGTAGAGCCAATCTTCAGCCTTTTTGGCTATAAAAAGGGGTTCAGGAGGAGGAGGAGAGGCATCCTCTCGTGTCTTCTCTTCTTCTCCATTCTCCATCCGCCACCATGAGAGGGCGCGGCCGTGGCCGTCCTTCTGCGGAGGCGACTAGATCTTCTTCCCGCCAGAGAGACTCGGCGGTTAAGGAAGAGCCGGATGCTCAAGGTGGAGGCGCAAGACGGGGTCGCGCTCGGCGAGCTGGTCGAGGCAGAGGTGGGCGCGGAAGGGGGATACCCGCGATGCAACCGTCTCCGCCACCATCTCCTCCTGCCTCGTCGAGCAGCCATGTCGGAGACACGACGCTGGAATTCAATTTGCAGTTGCGCGAGCCGCCGCATATCCGCCTTCGCCTTGCCGAGGCGTTCGCAAGGGTGCTGGAGATCGACCAACCACCGAGGCTGAGGCTTCACATGAAGGGGTGTTGGAATGGCGACATGTGGGCGAACACAAGGTCCCCCGTCCCTCATGTAATGCTTCTTCGTCGGGGTCGGAAAACCTTCGCACGCGCCCACTGCTTGATGAAGGGGCACGTTCTCCACTTCAAATTAGTGGAGAGCGACCTGCTCTCCGTCAAGGTGTTCGGGCGCTCGGGAATCACGTTAGGGTGCTGCACGGAGAGCTCGACCGATGACAAGAGCTCCTCCTCGAGCGACGGCGACGAGGAGGGGACCAGTGGGGAGGACGACGGGGACAGGTCCGACTAGACGTCGGACGCCCCGTCCCTAGGCAACGCCCGCAACAGCACCATCTGCACCTGGCCTTCTCCCCGGCAGAGCGAT